>NC_136058.1:31736310-31864310 GCF_964261635.1 Lissotriton helveticus
GTTTTCAAATGCAGTCACGTCCTCAAACAGCCCCCACTTACATTGAGAATAGTGAAGCTGTAGCAGGTGCAAATAAGCTTCAGACAGTCTAACAAGCACTCCTCAAAACTTTGAACTATCAGAGTGCATGAGTTTCATGCTCGATCGATTGAGCTAGCCGGATCGGGCAACAAAAAGTATAAAATAGTTATGTAAATAGTTATTTAATAAAATGTTTTACCCTGTTACTTTGCTGGTGTGTTGTATATATTTGTAATATTTGCATAGAGTTTATCGTTATTTTGGGCGGGGTGGGTGGCGGAGCCGAGCTGTGTTGCAGCCATCATGGTGTGGAGTTCAGTTCATCTCACTAGTTTCGTATTTCTCATGAGGGGTTGTTCCTAATGTTTCTATTTTAGCGAGGTCAAAAAGAGATCCCATTAGTGGCCTACTGATTTTGCTTGATCCCTTTTGTTTTTTTACACGTTTTTTCACTATCTGCAAAGACTAAACAGAGTATTGCGACTCTGTGCTTGTTTGTAAATAGAGAATGAACCAAAGAGAACCAATTCTAAAACAGTAAATGCTTGGATAACAACAAATCAAATGGAGAGAGAAGCAGGCACAACGGATTACAACGGGGCAAAGGCCTGCGTTAACTACCCTTCACTATCTGCAAAGAGAGAGTACTCCTAATAGAAATGAGGGGGGGCAGCATTCAAAGCAGATCAGTGTGCATAAACACGAAAATGTTTTTACTTACCACGTACTTGACATTCGACAGCTTATGATATTTGCTATTAAAAAACCATTGAAATTCACTGAAAAAACCATAGGTTAGAGACCATATATAGTTAGGAATTAGCATTTAGAAAACCTTATTTTACTCACACAAAACCATTGAAATTCCATATATAGTTAGTTGCACTAACTATATATCGCGCACCCGCAATCCACTGCTGATGATGTCACATATTACATCATTCATGACATGGTCAGTGACATCACTGATGACATCACTGATGACATCTCAAATGACATCACTGATGACATCACTGATGACATCTCATTTGACATCATTCTTGTGCTAATACGATAAACCTCTTCAGACTCTAATATAACCTTAGATACACTCAGTGTATACAGACACTCACACACTGTCACTCATCCATGGAGTTACTCACACACCTAGTCAGTCATGCAAAGAAACAATCTCACCTCCATTTCCTCAACTATACAGTTATACTCCTTACTTATTCAAACATATACTAACACATATTTACTCTCTTATACAATCCCTGATACAAGTTCACAATGATCCATACAGCCACTCACACATTCAGTGGCTCTCATGCACAGTTATTTATATATGCCAACTCTCACATGTACTGTGTTTTACATATGTACTTACTATGACATGTAGCATTGAGATATCCATTCACTCATCAATACACTCATGCACACAGTCAACCGCCCATGTAGCTTTTTCCACATGCACTCTTGAACTCATACACCTAGTGAATCAACTGTTCACACATCTATGCACAGAGTCACACACCTCCCAGCCACCCCCACACAAACTCAATCTCCCATACAAATACTTGGGCAACCAATCAATAACACATATAGCCTCTCGTATAGCTAATGATCAACACATGCAGCAGTTTACATCACAACAGACATACTGATGCACACATTCAGACAGTTTAGTCACTAACCCATGCATTTAGTACGACACATTTATTCACTCACTCATACAGTCAGTCACGCACCTACTAAATCCTTCATCCAGACACTTATACATCCACTCATTCTTCAATATATCAAACATATTTAAACTTTACAGAAACACACAGTCACTGGATGATGTTATCAGTGATGTCATTTGAGATGTCATCAGTGATGTCATTTGAGATGTCATCAGTGATGTCATCAGTGATGTCACTGACCATGTCATGAATGATGTAATATGTGACATCATCAGCAGTGGATTGCGGGTGCGCGATATATAGTTAGTGCAACTAACTATATATGGAATTTCAATGGTTTTGTGTGAGTAAAATAAGGTTTTTTAAATGCTAATTCCTAACTATATATGGTGTATAACCTATGGTTTTTTCAGTGAATATATATATATTCACTGAAAAAACCATAGGTTTTAAATACGTTATAGTTAGGAAGTAGCATTTAAAAAACCTATGAAATTCACTGAAAAAAACATAGGTTTTACACATGTTATAGTTAGGAAATAGCATTTACAAAACCTATGAAATTCACTGGAAAAACCATAGGTTATACACACATTATAGTTAGGAAATAGCATTTACAAAACCTATGAAATTCACTGAAAAAACCATAGGTTTTACACACGTTATAGTTAGGAAATAGCATTTACAAAACCTATGAAATTCACTGGAAAAACCATAGGTTATACACACATTATAGTTAGGAAATAGCATTTACAAAACCTATGAAATTCACTGAAAAAACCATAGGTTTTACACACGTTATAGTTAGGAAATAGCATTTACAAAACCTATGAAATTCACTGAAAAAACCATAGGTTTGACACCAGTTATAGTTAGCTGGAAATTTTACTCGCATAAAACCAATGAAATTCCCACGTTATAGTTAGTTGGACTCACTATAACTTGCGTGTGCGATGCACTGCTGATGACGTCACATATTACATCACTCATGACATGGTCAGTGACATCACTCATGACATCACTGATGACACCATCCAGTGAATGTGTGTCTTTTAAAAAAATAAATATGTGTTATATATGTATATGTAAAAGTTGATGGAAGAATAAATGTTTAAATAAGTGTTTACTTGGATGTTTTAAAAAAAAAATTGATTGGTTAACTGGTTTATTAAGTGTATCTTAGTGAATACATATATTAGAGAGTAATGTTTAAATATTTAAATATATGTATTAGTGTTTCACTTTGTGTATAAGTGGTTGCATGGGTTGGTGAGTGGCTACATGTGTATGTATATGGGTTATTAGATGTTTTTGTTAGTATCAGTATGAGTGTTTGTATGGTTTGGTGGGGGTATTACTTTTCACATAGATGCATGAATGACTGACTCTCTCTTTGTATGTGTTTTGAAGACAGCATATGTGCAGGACTGTATGGGTGGAAGAGTGTGTATATGTGTGTGTTAGTGAGTAAATGACTGTCTCACTAGTGTCTTTATCAGTAACTACATATGTTTTAATCTAATATATGTGAATATTGATGTATATAAGTGAGTATATGTGAGAGAAAGAGATTGTAAGAGTTCTTGTTTAGATAAGTATGTGTTTCTATAAGTGATTGTTTAAGAGAGTGAGTATGTGTAAGTTTCCTTAGAAGTAAGGTGGTTATGTGTATAGCTGTATATGCAAATAAATGGATGTTCAATAGTTTATTTGCATGTGTGAATATGTGTGAGAGTATCTTTTGGATGACTGTCGGTGTGTAACAGGATGTATAGGTGTATCACTACATATCATGAGTGAGTATATGTATGAGTGACTATATAGAACTGTTGGTCAATGAGTGGATGTGTATATAGATGGTGGAATTATTGAATTGGTTGTTGTAACTGGTATGGGTATCTCCATTTTTTTGAAAATTTTTGTTTCTATTTTTGAATGTGTGTTTCAAGGGTTACATTACAGTGAAAAGAGGTCTGTCACTCTGTCACAAGGATGGTGTCATCAGTGATGTCAGGAGTGATGCCACTGACCATGACATGAGTGATGTAATATGTGACATCATCAGCAGTGCATTGCACGCGCAAGTTATAGTGAGTCCAACTAACTATAACGTGGGAATTTCATTGGTTTTATGCGAGTAAAATTTCCAGCTAACTATAACTGGTGTCAAACCTATGGTTTTTTCAGTGAATTTCATAGGTTTTGTAAATGCTATTTCCTAACTATAACGTGTGTAAAACCTATGGTTTTTTTCAGTGAATTTCATAGGTTTTGTAAATGCTATTTCCTAACTATAACGTGTGTATAACCTATGGTTTTTCCAGTGAATTTCATAGGTTTTGTAAATGCTATTTCCTAACTATAACGTGTGTAAAATCTATGGTTTTTTCAGTGAATTTCATAGGTTTTTTAAATGCTACTTCCTAACTATAACGTATTTAAAACCTATGGTTTTTTCAGTGAATTTGAAAGGTTTTTTAAATGCTAATTGTTAACTATATCTTGACTGTAACCTATACTTTTATCAATGAATTTCGACAAATGTTTTTATCCGATAGAAATGTTTTCTTGACTGGCAGAATTGTTTAGGGACTCCTTGTAAATCTCAAGAGGATTACGAAGTCTTTACCTTGCCTTCTTTTTAACGTTTTCAAACTTGTCAGTAAATGTCGGAGAACGTCTTTTTATACTTCTGTGCGCGACCGGGTGCGCGCACCCAGGTATTTTTAAAGAATAAAAAAGTATTGTAGTTCATTATTATTCTTCTTGGGGCCCCTTGAGAAGGTGTACAACATCAATCAGGGAGTGTCTACCTTTCCTCCTTTTCACGTTTTGAAACTTCATTAAATTAGACCGATACTTCCAAATAACGTACGTGACCGGATACTGTCACCGCTTGTGCGTCCTAATGCACGCATGTCAAGTCATGTGACTTGAAAACAACACTTCCTATTGGTTCATAGTAGTTTCTATTCTGAAATTTTCCAGAACCCACCCACTTCCCTCACTATCTTTTTTGCTCTCAAGGGAGAAGAACCTTTCACATTTTTCCGAAGAGTTTGGTGAAATGGCTGCCGCACACAGTTCATCTTCGGAATCTGAGGAAAATTATCGAGTACCTTTAACAAAAAGGAAGGAATCTTTCATCTGGCAATTTTTTACTTATCCTGAGGATCAAAAAAAGTAAATGCCCCGAAAGTTACTTGCACAATTTGTGACGCAGTGCTTTCAAGAGGAAATCCTTCGAAAAAGTATTCCTTTTCGATACATACGATGAAGAGGCATGTGAGCCAAGTTCATCCTGTGCAATTTGCACAGGCATCTACAAGAGCTCTGGCAACACAACTACCACCAGCTGTGGCCCGTACATCATCTAGAACACGACCTGCATCTCCATCTACTGCACAGTTGGACTTGAGACCATATTTGTCATCAGTGCATATGAAATGCAACTTGTGTTCAGGAATGATTGTGTACGGAGAGCAGAACCTCAGTCTTATTGAAAAAAGAATTCATGAACATGAATGCTCCGACAGAAGATAAGTTTTTTAACAATTTCTTTTGTTCCTGTTTCACAGTTTCACAGTTCAAAAATTCGGCTCCAGTTTAAAAAATCAAAAACAATATAAAACTTCTCAAAAATAAAAAAAATTAAAAAACCAAAAATAGCTCTATTCATAGGCTGAAGTATCGCCGCTTTTTTAGCACAATTATTCAAAAAAGCGGCGATACTTGGGGCATATTATGAAGAAGACGTGATACGTTATCGTCGCTTTTATCGGCAGGACACTGCTAATAAAGCGACGTTAATCGCCTTCATAATATGTTCTATAAATTCCAATCGAAACCTATGTTAGATGTCTTTATATCTAACATTACGTTCGATTGCAATTCATAGAGCATATTATGAAGGCCGTTTTCGCCCCTATATCGGCAGTTTCCTGCCGTTAAGACCGGCGATAATGTTTTCCCTATTCTTGTAAATATTCCTCAGCACCTTTTTGAAAACATCATAACAGCACGTGCCGTAAGAGCACTTTGCATGTCTACCGCACAGAAAGTTAATGACATGCATAGTAGGCGTACGTCAAACCACAAGCAAAATGTGGTTGGAGGGGAAAAGACTGTCACGAACACAGGCGTTGCGAGAAAAAGAGTTGGAATAAACTTGTTTATCGTACGACTGCCACGGCCTGCTCTGATCAAGCATTCGGCAGCGTTCACATGGGGGTGTTGAAAATAAAACTGAATCAACCCCCTCTCCTAATTACTAGGCACACATTAGTGCGTGAAAACAACGCTTGTTTTCACGCGGTAATGTTAACTGCCGCCGAACGTTACAGGATTTACTATCACATATCTATTCGAATTGATAATAACGCACTAACACTGCGGAAAATTCTGGCGGTAGCCGGCGAAAGTCAAATGTGCGATGTTCGGGGCATATTAACAACAACTATAGGTTGACCAAGCGTCCCCGTTTTGCCAGGACGGTCCCCGTTTTTAACCAGCTATCCCAGCAAATTTCAAGAAATATTGCTCATGTCCCCGTTTTTAGAGAGGGTCGACTGAAAACGGGGAGAAATATTTTTTATGTTTTACAAAGCAGTTAAACTTAGCTGTTGTTTCTACAATGCAATGTAATTGACAGGCAAGGTAATGGGTTTAAAAATTACATTTTATTTATGTTCTTACTGCCTGTTCTGTAATTCTCTGCTAACGAGCACTCTCATCGCTTGAAGTAAAATCGTAGTCCTTCTTCTATTTTTGTGAAATGTCCCGGTTTTTGGCTTTAAAAATCTGGTTACCCTAAACAACTAGCGATAATTATCACTATGTTGGTTTAGCAGCGATATTTTTATCGTCGAGCTGCGGCGAATTTTATCGCTTAGGAGTCTTGCTATTATCAAGGTTTATTTCCTAAGCCTGTGATTCCCAAACTGTACACCGCGGCTCCCCAGTGCACCGTAATGAGGTGCCAAGGGCGCGGCGCACACTAGGGTGACCAACCGTCCGTAAATTCCACGGACGTCCCTACCCTGTTATCTATAATTGTAGCCATCACAGGGAGCACCGCTGCTCCCCTGTGAGAGGCCTAACCCCCGCTGCTGGAACGGCCTCGCACTCCTCCAGGAGCACAGAAGCAGCCCCTCCCGCCCATTGAAATTCTCTATGGAGCTCATTGCCACTTACTGAATGAGAATATGGCAGTCAAGGTTGTTCAAGCACATAGCGCTCCTCCTGCCTCAACGTACAGAAGGGATTCTGTTATATAAAAAAAGTAAAACGCCCATGCTGCAATGTTAGAAAACACTTCCTTTAAAGAAGGCTATGAAATAAGTTTAAAAGAACAGGTTAACGTTCTTTCATTCTCTCATCATTTTTGAACAGAAGCATTTTCAATATTATATTCAACAATGCCATGGTTACTGCTTTTGTATTTAAAGTAAGTAGCAACCATTGACAAAGCCAATAGTCCTAGCTTGTTGTTGGTGTAAAGATACTTGCTGTATTATATATCTGCATGCAATGACCCAAACAACATAACACCAGTCGAGCACAACACTATGCTAAACGCATATTTTTAGCATAGGTGTTTTAAACTGCCCTAGGAATTACATCCAACACCCCCTTTGAAGAGACCCCCCCATATTTTGTAACACCGCTGAAAGCCCTGGAAACAACACCATTTTACAGTAACCTCACATCCTGTCACTGTACATCATGTGTGATTCATAACTTCTACGTTTTCAGTCTGCCTATGTACAGAGGCATTGTGAACTCTCCCCCACCGCACCCCACCCCTTGCTGTAGTTTGTTCTTCATAGGCCTCTTCTCCCTACAACTCTGCAGACAAAGACTCAGCTCATAAAGTACAAAGCTGGGTGAGTAAATAAGTATGGAATGTCTAAATGGCTGGATCGATTACTGAAAGGATGAATGGATGAATGAAAAGAGAATGGATAGATAATCAAAGAAAAGATGGATGGATAAACGAATGAGTGGAAGTATAGATGAGAGAAAAGATAAATAGATGGATGTATGGCTGGAAGGGTGCATGAATGGCTAAAAGGATGGATAGATGTGTTAAAGGATGGATGCATGAGTAAAAGGGCACCTGATGGATCAGTGAATTAGTGGATGGATGTGTGAAAGGATAGATGGATGAATGAATAAAAGGGTAGATGATGTGCAAGTGAATGCGTGAATGGATACATTGATAAGTGAAATGGTAAAAGAATGGATGAGTGAAAGGGTAATTATCAAGATTAATTAGTTAGTGAAAGGGGGTAGATAGACAAAAGCATGGATACATCAGTGAAGTAAAAGGGTGGATGGATAAGAGAGCGGATGGCTGGATCAGTGAACGGATGGTTGGATGAGTGAAAGAACGTACCCCAATTACTTTAAGGAAGATAACAGAACGTACAAACCACCTACCCACCGTTAAAAAAAATGGTGGGGAGCCACGGCAAACTGCTGAGTAGGTCAAAGAAACCACAGGTCAAAAAAGTTTGCGAACCACTGTCCTAAGTGATAAAAATCGGTCCAAATACATAAATATTGTTGTAAAGTCAGCAATATTCATGCATTACCAACCTATTGGTCTTAGTCATGTTATCTACCTACCATTGCATGACATAGCTAAGAACTGCTCAGGGGCAGCTGTTTGGTTTTGGAGATATTCGACCTTAGCGCAAATATCTTCAAAAGTGGGTAATAGGAGATAACAATGTTAGGAACTGTTTCCAGTCACTAACATCTTGCAACGCTAACTTTGCATGTCATTAGTGATAAATATCACTGATAAGCAAAGCGGGTCACAAGATGGTCGTTATCTGCTATTAGATGTCGCTAACTGGTGTTAGCATCAGCTACGTATTAGAGAGATAATTTTTTCTCCGCTTTCTTGGCTTTTAAAGCCAAAAAAGCACAGATAAACCCCCTTGATAATATGCCCCAAAGTTCTTTAACACACATCATTTACCTGCAATGTTTTGACACATCAGCATTAATGAACTGAGTCAGTGAAATGTTGCTGATTTCTTAAATTAACTTTTAAGGGGCTCCTTGTGACAGTGCAGCCAATCCTCCGTGGAAGTGCTCACATAAAACACGACACTGGTATGACCAGGATACAGAAAAAAATGACACAGTGATGGAAAAGTGTTTTTATTTTTGATACTTACCTAAGAAATAGTAATAAAGAAAAACAAAAAATCTTTAAAAAACATAGTATCTGTGGAAGAAAAGTAAAAATAAGGTTATAATGTCATTTCATAAAACAAAACAAAGTAGAAGTGAATGAAACAGAAAGTGAAAGAAAAGAAGACTGAGGGAGAGAAAGAGACCGAGACAGAATATGTAGTATATAAATCAATGAATAAAAGAATTAATTGAAAGAAATAATAGCACTGAAAGAATGACTGTCTAAAGGAAAGTAAAGTGAGAGAGAAAATGAGAGTATGATTAGTGATAATACATGAAACAAACAGTCTGTAAAAGAAACGGACTAAGAGTACAGAAATGTCTTAAAGAGATAGATAAAATAATGGAAGAACACTAAGAGAAACAGAGTGAAAAAGGGTGAGTAACAGAAGATGAACGGAATAGAAACAGACAAGGAGTGTAAGAGAGAGATAAAGAGAAATGAAGTAGGGTAAAATAACTAAACTATATATTTAAGTTTGGAAATTGAGCATAATTAATGAAAGCAGAGTAAGGGAACAAATTGTAAGGTACAGTAAGACAAAGAAATTAAGATTCAGAAAACAAAGGTGATATAGGGTCAATAAAGGTGAGTCAGCATAAAACAACGTAAGTAACAAACTAAAGAGTTAGATAGACTGAATAGAATACTAACAGAAAAGATGTAAGAGAAACAGGAAAGAAAAGTAAAAATGGCAAATTTGCATGAGTTAAAGGGAATAACCATGACTAAACACCACTAAAAAAGGAAGAGGATGAAAGAAATAAGGATAAGAGAGAGGTAGAAGAAACTCTTGAATGTTATTAGTTGTACTTACCTTATAAATGTAATATCTGTGGAAGACAATAAAGAAATCTGTTATAATACATATTTCTAAATCCAATGTAACAAAATAACTTACACAACATATTAAATGGTTTATTTTTGCTGTCCTCAGATAAATAGATTTTCACTATAAACAGTGATTTCAATAGTAATCATCATGTAACAGCGGGGGAAAAAAAACACAATCAAAATGATTGTGTTTAAAAAACCCGTACAAGATCTCTATACATAATATAAATACCTGAAAAAAACATGTCTTAAATGTTTTTCTCTAATTCGCAATTTCTTGAGTAAGCACACCACATACTCCACAGTTACAAACTAATTAAACTATACCACTTACTTTTAAATACCTCTCAACAAAAATCCGTGCAAGTATGTTCTAAAAACATTTATCTCAAGTCCACATTTTGATATCTCATACTTTTCCGTGTGGCCAAATAGTATGAGTTAATTCGTTATTTTTTGAGTACCTCTCAACAAACTTCCGAGCAAGTATGTTCTAAAAACATTTATCTCAAGTACACATTTTGTTGTCTCATATTTTTCCGCATGGCCAAATAGTATGAGTTAACTCATTATTTTCTCAAATTACTTAATCGAAGTCTTATCCATTATTTTCTTAACCTTTCAAGTAAAAATTCCAACGTGTTCTGTACCATTAAACATTAAGGAAACCTATACCTGATACTATCACTATGCCACATAAAAGTTTCATTTCTAGATATGCACACCCTCAATCACATGATATTTCTAAACAACACAGTTTCATATCTTTACAGTATTAATCTTTCTACACCAAGTAATTTTACTGAAATTTAGGTTCCAAAAATAGCAGATAAGAATTTGTTAAGTCAAAAGGCAAACGTTTCTTAAAACTCAATTAACTATCATTGCAGAGCGTCCAACCTGTTGGAGACTTCAAATAAGCTATGTAATGTCCTGATGATATTGATGGCCCTTCATGAAAAATAATTGCTACAGTTGCAAATGTTCTTCTAGAAATAGATATTTGAGAAGCCTCAAAATTTTTAATTAAAGTTGACAATTTACTTTCATCAGCTCTGCATCGTTGAAGCATTAAAATTACATACAGGTCGATTCCGATCCGGTAAAATGCGCTCCGAATCGTCGTACGGAGAGTTTTTTCCCCATACGAATCGTACCCGTAGACATCCCGTACGTACGACGAAGTACGATCCGTACCAGGTGCCAAACTCCGTACGAGTCGTACAGGACTCCGTACGACTCAAATCTCCGTACGAGTTTCACTCGGAACCGGCTGTACGCGACATCACTACGGATGGCGGCTGGTTTTTACGACCCAGCAAGTACGATTCGTGTCGGGTACGCGCCGTACGACCCTTTTCCTATGGGAGCCGAAAACAGTCGTAAACGCAGAGTTCGTGCCGAAACAGGTACGGAAAGCCCCCCCCGGGTACGGCACGTACCCCCCATGATCGCAGGGGTACGCGCCGTACCCCTGTGATCATGCGGGGTACGTGCCGTACACCCAGCGTACATGGGGTACGCACCGTACCCCATGTACGGTGGGTGTACGCCACGTACCCCATGTACACTGGGTGTACGGCACGTACCCCGCATGATCACAGGGGTACGGCGCGTACCCCTGCGATCATGGGGGGTACGCGCCGTACGGTGTGTAGGGGATCGTGCGCTTTTCCGTACGAATCGACGTGTACCGTACGAATCGCGTCCGGGTCGGCCGATCAGGATCGGAATCGTCCGGTCGTACGGCGTCCGTACGAGTCGTACGGAAACGGCTCCGGATACGATTCGTACAGACGGGGATTTTACCGGATCGGAATCGACCCCATAATGTCCATATCTGTGGATAAATAATGTTGATAATATTTCTGAGTTACATTGAGAGCAGACCATGTTTTGATACGCATCTTTAACTCGTTTATTAAAGGACACTGTTTTACAATCTGGTAATGTTAAATATATAAATCTTTCTGTGTGTATGTCAGTACTACTTGAAAATGAACAATTATCGCAATTATGTTCCCATTTATAAGAAAGGCCAAAAAGACTATCAATATCTACACCTTCTTCTTCCAAAACTGTAAGCATATACATAATAAATTCCTGACAATTTTGCTGAATATTCTGAGAAAATTGATTTAGTCCTGCACATATGTCTAAAACATTCCTTACTTCTGGAACACTTGCTACTTCACTATTACCACTGCTACATTTTTCAAAGACAGAATTTAAGGAACAACAAAATGTTTGCTCCTGATTTTGTACAATCTGTTGCTGAACATTTTTTTAGAAAAAAACAACATTAACCACTACATTGGCATAGCAGTTGACACCAGACCTGTTTTCAAATTTAACTCCAACAATCTCTTCAAGACTAACCTTTTTCTTACTGCTACCAATGACAGCTTCATCTTTTTTTCTTCGTTTCTCTACTACTTCACTACATTTTTCCTCATTTCTCCTTTTTCGACCAACCATACACGTTTGAATTAAAGGATATTGAGGTAAACTTGGAGCATATTCTCTTCTTAACCTATTATACTCCTTCACACATTTTAAATCTGCACTAATCTTTGTCTCATCAAAATCAATTAGATAAAGTCCAGATAAAGTTCTAACTCGAGATAAAGCAACATATGCCATACCCTCTTTGAATACAGTGCTTCCAATATTTACCAAAGCACAATCTACACTTAAACCTTGAGATTTGTGAATAGTCACTGCATATGCCAAACAAATTGGAAATTGCTTCCGACGGACATATAAGTCTTTCACAAGCAAAAAACGAGTTGAACAGCGACTGAATTGTTGAACTTCCTCAATTCCATCAAATTTTATTCGTAAAAATTCAATCTCATCTCTATTTGGGTAATTTACACAACCAACAATATTACCCATTGCTCCATTCACCAAACCTCTTTCTACATGTAAATTTCTCTGTAAAATAATCCTACAATTTAAACATACATACAGATTATTTTCTAAGCCAGCAGTTTTAGATATAGATTTCTGAAGAGAATCCAATTTTAACTTCAACTTTTCAGACAAAACAATAGTACTTCCTTCATGCTCTATTTTATCTTTAGCTTCCAGTTTCTTAATTTCTTGATTTTCCAACTTCAACATTTTTTCTTTGAAAACAGAACATTCTTTTAGAGTTGGCATCAAGCATATGACTGACTTATCTTCTACCTCTTTACTATATATTTTCTCAGGTACATTATCTTCATTGGGAAACAACTTAGAAAGTAATCGTGTTCGTAGAGTTTCTTTTGCATCTTCAGTTAGTTTTCCAATCCTTATATCTTGAAGAATATTTCCATATTTAGTATCCTTTGCCTGTCGCATATTTTGAATCAGTTCAGTATATTTGAAATGTGACCATACATTAACATTTCCAATACTGCCCAGGCACTTTCTGGTGTCTTCATGTGTAACAGTTTCAAATACAGGTTGTCCTTTCACAGGAGTTAGTTGCAGTAGATCTCCAAAAACTATGACATGTTTGCCTCCAAATAACACATCATACTCTGTTTTAAGTATCTGTTGCATTCTTAAATGCACAAAAGCAAGCATTAAATTAGATACCATGCTTACCTCATCAATAATGAGGTTTCATTTTTTTAAGAACTCTAGAAACTTCGCAACAAGCTTCTCCAGATAGCTTGTGATATTGTATTTTATTTTCATGTTCAACTGGCAGCATCAGTAAACGATGTAAAGTAATACCTTTAATATTATGTGCTGCCAATCCAGTTGGAGCAGTAACAACACAAGACAGTGTTGACTCTGTTCTTTGCTGTAGATATGTAGTAATTCCTTTAATTAGAAAACTTTTACCAGTTCCAGCTTCACCACTTACATGTAGTCGAATAGGTTCAAATGACATACATGAGCATTCTTTTTTGTCATGACGAAAACCATGCTTAATGTGCTCTGTCACTTCATCATATATTTGTCTTTGCTCAAGATTAAGTTGGTTCTCCAATTCTTCTAAGTTTATTATATCCTCTTGAGCTTGCTGCATTGCTCTTTCCACCTCATCCATGGCAGTGGCTGCTTCATTTTGGATAATTGGTTGTCCCAGTGGATCCTGACTCAACGAAGCAGAACTTTGAGTGTCTTGAGAACTTTCTCTAGCAATCTCCGCTACAATTGTTGCTTCTTGCTCTATTTCGTCGTTCAACATTTTGAGATAATTACTAAAAACAGGACATTCTATACTACTTTTAGATGGGTTAAATGAATCTTCATAACTATCAAAGTCACCAAGTAGTTCCTCTTCTGTACGCCATGGTTTAAAGAGTTGCAAAAGAGCTAAATAATAAAATTCTCTTTTGTCAGGACTTTCGCAAAACTCAGTTTTTGGTGATTAATCAAGTGTCCTTTTCTTTGTTTGACCAGACATCCTTCATGTCCAATTACAGCGTATACACCTTTATCAATATTCTCTGTAATATTCCTTTTAAAAATGTATTTTTCAAGTACTTCATACAGACAAATGTTTTCAAGCAGAGTGCTTTTATTTGGATAGTATGTATCCAACATATTTGTTTTCAGAATGTCTGTACTGTTGGGTTCTTTCTGTGTTAAATATTCAATTTATTGCACAGTTTTCAAAACACAGTTTCGTGTTCCTGCAAGACCTAAACTCACCCACAGGATACTTCTAGATTTCGCATTAAGACTTGTTGATGATAATCAGTCACAACATTCATATGCTCCAATTTCTCGATGAGATAACATCTTCAAACTGTACGTATACATTTTCTTGCTTAGGCTCTTTTCATGAGAAATATCTTCCCACATCTCCTTCAGTTCCGTCTTTTCAGATTTCATGATGTAAGACGTTACATATCGAGCCACAGCAATAGAGTTGTCCGCAACATATTGTATATCCATGTTAGCATTCCACATGGACAAAATGACTGGGTTATAGTCATTTATATATTTGGACTCTTCACCTCTTCTTAAATTGTAGGTATTTTTGGGTGATCTTCTTGTGATATTATGTCGCAAAGATGACATCAAATTGTTGACTCTTCCTTTTGAAAGCACCGGTCGTGCAAATCCAAAACGATATTTAGTATAGAATTTATCCTTCGATTTGAATTTTCGCAGACAATATTTTCCACAACGATGTCTTTGAAAGCGTAACACTTCTTCTCTTAAGTCCTTATCAGTTGTACTGTTAGGTATCTCAAAAGTGGCATATTGTTCAATAAAAGACAGTACAGTGTCATCCGAGTCTGTTCCAAATTTGGGAGCATCCTTGATCCATAATAGCATATGAATATGAGGAGCACCTCTTGCTTGATACTCTTTTCTCCAGAAGAAATCCAGAACTTCACCAAGAGGTGGATTTTTCTTGTTTGTAATAAAAGACATCATAGCTTCAAATCTATGATTAAAATATCTGCAAACATTAACCGGATCCAACGAACACAATTCTCCAGGTGTCTTGTAGTTTATATTTTCAATATTTGCATTCGCCTCTCGAAGAAATTCAAGTAAATCTTCCCAAGCATACTCTGCACAGCTTAGAGTTAAAAACCATGTAGGTGCTCCTAAGTTTCTTAGCATGCATTTTAAATCTCCATGACGACGGTACCAATACTCATTAGTACCACGCTGACATGCCATTAAATTAATTAGGTGAGAATCCAAAACGCTGTCTTTCTGTTGCACTTTATCCATAAATTCCTTTGCTGAAACATTTTGCAGATGCACTCCACTTTTTAAGATATGGTTTACTGCATAAGAAAGACCAGATAAGTCACTCTCAAACAGAAGATGAAACAAATATGGAATACATTGACGAAATCTTGGATCTTCTGCATATAATCTTGTTGTCCGGTACTCAGAGGCAGGAATCTGCATAGGTCGATCATCATATCGTGCACCTTCACCTGTTGGGAATAACTGTGGGAAACAACGACCTTCCAAACTTTCTTCCCACACACTAATAGGACTTCCTTCTGCTTTTTTCATCTGAAATAATTCAATAGCATTCCCCATTACTTCTTTGGAATGCAGTGGATGAACACTGTAATGTTCATAAATTTCTTCACTTCTGGACAAGTCGACTTTTTCAATTTGTCCAATAGACAAATCATTATCCTCTTCTTCACTTACATCCTCTTCTTCTACGTATACATTTTTATAATATTTATTATTTTTGACTAAATACAACGTTGCCTTTTTGACTTTCCTAACATCCACTAAATCTTTACAGATTTTCTTACTCTTTGTAGGTACACCATTAACTAGAATAACTAGAGGTACCTCTTCTACATTTTCAATATCAATTGTCTCCATATTTTTTTTTAAATCAAGTGGCAAATATACAACTCTACCCTTTAATCCTCTTTGTAAATCTGAAGGATTTAATTTCCCAGTCTTAGGCTCCATACGAACAATAGCCTGAAAAGGATGTACACATTGAATCAGAATAGTCTCATAAGTATTTAAATCCTTCAGTTCCGATGGAATATTTATCAACTCAAGATTATTATATACAGCTCTAGCAGGCATTCTATTTTCATTTAATTTATTATAACAATATTTACAGATACGTTGCTCAAAACCCAAATCAAAATAGTTTTCTACCAACAAATAAGTCGCAAAATCTTTCCACTGACTATTATTTTCATCTTCACTTTTTAAATATAAATCAACTAACCTAGTTTGACTTTTGTAATGAATGCGTCGACAACACACACAAGAAAAATTTGGTTTTTCACCTGCAATGACCTTAAACTTTGTTATTTCCTGTTCAAAATCTTCAGTATTAAAATGTCCAACATTTTCTAACACATTTCCTTCTATAACTATATCAGTTTCTGCATTGTCTTCATCTCGACCAAAATAACTTACCTCAATTTCTGCACAAATCTTCTTCACATCTAATTCACATCCATGCAAAAGAGCACTATTTAACTGTTTAAGTTTAAGTGCTTGACTTTTTGCATAATACAACTTTCTCACTAATTTTCTCATTTTGGTATGATGCACTGCTAACATCCTGAAGTGATGAAAAACACTCTGGCATTTTTTTTAGAAAGACAAGCCAGAGAATGGCCTTCCAAACCTGTTTTTTCTCTCACTCTGCAACGATCTAATTCTTGCAACATTACAATTTTTTTTTTAGACTTTCCTTAGTGTACTTACGTAAGAAATTGCGAAAGAAATCAATTGAATCCTGTCGTACACTGCAAATACTACTACAATTCCAACTATAAACAGGAGCATTAACACGTCCCTGTAAAACTTCTCCACCTATTACCCCTTCTGCATTTCTAACCTCAATTTTCTCTTTCTCAATAGGACAGCCATCCTTCACCTCGTATGCTCGACCACTGGTGTCAACTGCATGCAACAAATCGTAACTCTCTTCATTAAAAAATGGCTCAGAATTTGAAGTATGCATCCATTTCTCAGAAAACACTTTACAAAAATTAGTTCTATTTATGTGTCTCTTCCATTTACTCTTAGCTTTTAAAACTCTGATTTCCTTGTTCAGTGTATTTATTCTATTAATTACTAAAATAAATAAACAACATCCTCTATATATTTTTTCTTCTTCTAAAAAGCAGATTTCCTTTTAGAAACTTTTTCCTTTTTTAATAAATTCGAAACTACCCTGTTATAAAACATACGCTTTCTGATTTCCGCAAACTGATTAGTACGTCTTTTACTGTACATATTTTCCTCACCACTGATTTCAGACACATTTTTCTTTTTTCTTGCATTTCTCCTTGTAGATACTGACAACTGTTTTTCCTTTTGAACATTATCCAATTTACTTTTCCTTTGAGACAACTTTTTTATAAAATCCTTGCTGCTCTTACCAGGAGCACTCTTGTTTTTCTCCGTCCTTTGTTGATTATGTAATTCTTGTACTTCTTTCCTCTTCAAATGGTATGTCCGTTTATACAGCTTTCTTTTTTCATTTCTGGTCGGCATACTGATTGATGTTTCTGATAAAAATGACAATCTGTTAGGAAAAAAGTTAAAAATATTATAGACCTCTACTAGCATACAACATACAAATTATAACCACTGCTTTATTTTATAACTAGAATAAAGACAAAGAAACAGTCTCTGAACAGAGTAGGAAATCCTGCAGTGAATATAGGTTCTAAACTTATGACAGTCCATAGCTGTGTCACCATAATAGACGTATTTTATGATTCTAATTTTTTAGGCATATGAACACTATACTAATTTTCAAGCACTGTAGGTGTTCCTAGTGCTTTTAATTTTTTTTAACTTTAATCTCTTATACAGTTCATGAAAACATTTATTCTCATTCTCAAAAAGCAGATCAACGACGAATAGTACAAGAAAACTGCTTTCAAGAATTTATTTTTAATCAAAATAATTTTATTCATTTAATAATTCATATTGTATAATCACTTGTAGCATAATTTCATCAGATACTTCTTCATTATTATAATTTTCTTCTTCCAAATTCTCTTCTTCCCCTTCCACCATTTCTAAATAAGCTCTGTCAAAAGTGCTGTCCATAAAGTTCACATTTTCTGTGTCATTTTCCTCTTCAAATACTCCATCTAGTAATTCTTCTATAAATTCATTTAAAATTTCAAATTGTAAATTAATGTTTTCGGAATAATTTTCCATTTTAATATTCGTTTTGTTTTTTCTGTGTCCTTTTAAAAAAATTATAAAGACTAAATTATATCTTTTTCATGAATAGGTAACCAAAAATTACCTTTACTAATTTTTAAAGTACATACATTTTCATACTTTTTAACACATTAACTACATAGATTAAGATAGCACCTTCCTCTTGTTTTGAAAGAAACTGACACTATGATCCTAGACATTAACACTATCCCTTTTAATTTTTGAAAGTAAATTCTGCTGTAAAAACACATCTTACTGTGAAATTTGTTTTTAGGTTTTCTGGACTGTAGAACTGTTGATAGACGTTCTAATTTATTTTTAGGAATCTATTTTCTGAGTTCACCACTACAAACTACGATTCAAACTGTATGCAGACTGAAGGGGGAACTCACAATATACCAATAAAAACATTCACTAAACAGATTACTACTTCCCACAGAGACAGTTGCTTTTACCTGTCACCAGCATACTCAACATGTGAATTTCATCGAATGTACAACATTTCATGCTAACCAAGAGGAACCACATCATAATAGACCTCTGCAAATGCATATAATAGGGTGCAAATAGATAGTACAGTCACATATATGCAGAAAAAATGCCCATCACACCAACAGCCATATTATAATACACCTCTGTAAATCAAGAAAAACGACTGTACACAAATGATACAGCATGAGTTAGAGAGATAATGATGACTTAGCAAGAATTAATGCACGTAAAGAGCAAACTCTTACGGTCAAAGAATAGATGAACCAGAACTGCATGGAAAATAACACATAGACCCCGCCCATAAAAAGATAGTGCCAACAGACAGTGCAAACCTATCTCAAAATACATATGTAGTGCAAGCAGGTACAGACATGGTAAAAATAGAAGATAAAATCCTCCAGCAAAAGAGAAGCAGTGCAAATATTCTAAACAATCTTGCTTATTATTTTAATCTGCACAAAAATAAATTGCCTTTAAAAAATACCAACTCACCTGTAAAAAAGAATTTGATCGTTGAAAACTCTATCACGTTGAGTACCGGTTGTTGCTTTTCAGCACCAAACACTATTAAAAAAAATGAATTTTAGTTAAACATATTACAGACATATTTATTACACAACATACACCCATTGTGCCAAATAACAAGCCTAACAGATACATTCCCTAATTTTCTCTCCATTATATATCCTGAAGCCTAACTAAGTTTAATATTTGTTTTTTAAACACATCCAATAACCAAATTTTTCACCCAGATTTTTTAAAAATCAAACTTCATTTACAGCGTAATCTCCCACACATTTCCAGGATACTACATGCATTATTTATGATATGCACTGCTACACAATCTTACTTAGTATATATGTTACCCATCTTACTTGGCAAAATAAATCAGCATGGAACATCAACATCACACTGTGAATAAAGTTTCTTTTTACATCATTTTGGGTGAATAATTTGCTTTTGAGTTTTATATTTGAATTCTGGTAATTATACTGATTTGTTTTCTTTCCTACATTTTCATAATCACTAATTTCACAAAACAAATGACAGAGATAGAGAGGGATGTACAATACGAAAGAGATACAGAACAGAAGGGACACAGACCACAGGAGACAGACACACAGTACCAGGGACACGAACATGCAGAGAGAGAGACCAGCTTTAAAAGCACAAATGGAGAGAAAGAAAATTAACAGAAAGCAGAGAATAGTCAACAAAAAGAGGGAAGGTACAAAAAAGAAAAAGATGAACATAGACAGGGTGTGACAGAGAAGAAACAACAGACAGGGCACAAAAGAAACAAACGCCAGGAGGCACAGGGAAATAGAGGACAGCAGGCAAACAGCACAATAGGGAGAAAGAGAGCAGAAGGAACGCAGAGATGGACAAGAAGAGCAGAAGGGAGAGAGAGATGGAGAGAAGGAGGCTAAATACACCACCATAGAGATAATGCAGGAGAAAGACTGAAAGCAGGAGATAGAGAAAGATACAAAACGACCATAGAAAGCAGTGATAGATCACAAGGGAGAGGGAAGGCAAGGGCATAATTCAGGCCACAAACTAGAAGAAGAACAGATGGGAAAAAAAGAATAGTAAAAACGACAGCAAAGAGAGGGACAGCAAGAGAAACTGAAAGAATACAACAAAGAGTGAGGGAGTACAAAAACAGGATAGAGACAAAATACATGAGAGACAGGAAGGGTAGAATTCAAAGAGTACACAACATGAAGTGAAACTGCACAATAGACAGAGATACAGAGAAATAGCCGGACACACTAAAATATATGAAGGAACCAGCACAAAGATAGAGATATTGAGAAAAGTGAAAGAGGAATACAGATATATGTATGCTAACTCCAGTAACTTATTGCTTGAAGACATCTGCTGCAGGAACTTCTGTATAACGTCATAGTCAAAACTCTTTGTTTCCCTTTAGCCCCACCCCTTTCCCCTCTGACCTCTCACCCACCAGAACAGCCCTCGGCCACAAACCACACTGAAAATGGTGCCCTCCATATCATAGCATGAGGGTATGGTACAATAGATAACATCATACCTACAGCAACTTTGGTCTATTGCCTTTGACACAGAATCATAGCTGCACAAGTTAAATAAGCATTAATTTAGACCTCTCAATAATGTTTAGAAAACTTCAACTTACAGTCCGGGTGACACCACAACAATATTCTTATACCTAAGTTTCAGAAAAAGAAAAGGAAATCCACACTAAAAATAACTCTCTTGAAAGAATTTCCGTTCCTTTACTACACTCACCTACCATGATCTCATTGCGTCACTTCTCCACTAGTCACAACTACACAGTGTCAAAAATATCAATACCACACATAATCTACCTGCAGTTTCTGAACGTGTCTGTACCGCACTCTATTTTTTGCTCTGCCACTTTTTCTTGTATTACTGCAACAGCATGCTGTCACGATAGGCCGGCAAAAAAAACAGTCTACCTATGCCAGAGCTCAAAAGTGCACCCCGATACACACCCGGCCTAGCTTTAAGAAACTGCCTCTACTGAGACCCGAAAAGACCCGGCAAACTTAAAGCCCTTAAACTATCTTAATGTCTCCTCTCTCTTTGCACCTTTAAATTTCACTTTCAAACCACGTTTCCTTTCCATCACACACGATTCTTTTTCAGTGTTCCACATTCAACGCCTAGACACTTTACCCGTTTTAGTTTCAGAAGCCGCAGCTGCAACATGCCTAATCCACAAATTAATTACTCTATCTTTCGCGCTTTTCCAATGTTCAAATTCCACAGATTTTTTTCACAAAAATACATACCACCGGCTCAGTACCTCATACTAACATGAAACCAAGTCGCTCCCTTTTACTTACAAATCCCTTAGAGACGGCAAAAAATTATATTTCTATAGAGATGAGCATACTGAAACATGGGAGTAGTCGTTCACATCCAGGCACTTCCAATTGCATGATTTATTTAACTAGAACCGCTGTAATGTTGCATGTGTTTTCAAAGGTACACCGGTGCCTCCTATAATGCCGACTTTTACCTTATTGCTCAACAGTGGTTATTTATTTTAAAGCAATCAGAATTGCTATGAGTTATTAAACGACAAACCTTACGCTGTAATAGTCACTCTGCATATGCTTCCCTGTAAGAATGTAGTTTATCCACCCCCGCATGGGAACCTTGATGTTTCCATCAGGCCGCGAATTCCGGCCTTGAATTCAAAGTTCAATCACAAGACATGAACAAGAGCCTTATTGTCACAAAAACAAGTTACCCTAGCATCTGTTCACAAACATATCTCCTTCACTTAGCTAACACTCGCAGAGAAGTGCATTCCTTATTAAATAGTGACCTTCCTTTACAATTTGCTGAGGTGACTCCCATAATCTTTAACGCATCATCCACTTCACGGCTGGCCTATTTTTTTTTATAAGTACTAAGCAATGGTTTAGTGACTTCTTTGCCCGAAATGATTTGAAGTCATTCTGCCACTCTTCACTCCATATTCTCTGACCTATTTTTGTGAACTTCCTGATCTACTACGAGTAGCTGCTGTTTTTCTGTTCCTATTTTCTTTATTACAAAATGGATGTCCGTCCTGTCTTCGCAAACGAGCTGGAGCACTTAGAACTGTTTCGCCACAGGATGCTTGAGTACTATGGCATCCTGCCACTCGCGACTTTGAGTGCATCATATGGATTATCATTTCGATTTTCCTATTTCACCTGTGTGCATCCTGTATTTCATTGCCTGAGCTGTGATTTCATGTGGGCCCTGGACTTATGTCTCTGCAACTCGGTATCTCCTGAAGTGAATTACAATCATCTCATGAATCCGTTAATTGATCATGAACAGCTTTGTTCTGACGGAGGGATTATGGCCTTTGCAGCGATACATGGAGTTCTGGGTCATTGGAATATATTCGCATCGGCGCAAGATTTCTTGACACACAGCTACATAGAAAAGTCACCGAGTTGTCCTCTGATGGTACTAGAGGCTCCGGTAATTAAAGAGCATGTATGTTCATTTCCTCTTTTCAATTGGATGGCTGACTTGTTTTCGGATGATAACAGTGACTTCCTTTTAGAAGCGGTTGCTGCTTACTTCGCCTACTCAGTTGTAGGATGACTCTTATGTAAGCCATTGACGTCTTAAGTTTTTTTTCCCTCCCTATCTTCCCCACGTTTTTTGGACTTTATTTTTTTATACAAACAGACCTATTGCCTTTACTAACAGTGGACATTACCATTTCGTGCTGGTGAGATTTTCGTGTTTTATGTGGAGTTAATTTTTTTTCCTCACCTACTCCATTTCGTTCAAAACATTTCATTGTACTCTAATTTCAACAAATCACTTGCTTATCTTATCTTATCTTATTTGTAACGTTCTCGAAGCAAGGCTGGGTAAAATATGGTTAAATGTGCCCTGATAAATGTGTAAAGTTACAATGACTTTTTATATGTTTAAACGCCATTTTCCCTTTCTGCTCCTTATTTGCGCCTCACACACATGTGCTGCTTTTCTTTTCTGCCTAGTAATTTTTTTTTGATACATAACAGAAAAATATGTGGTTACACTGATATTACCCTTGCTTATCGAGCTGTATCTGACATCGAGTACTGAAACCATTAAAAAGATATCTCAATACAGTAGTTGTTCTGAACACTGATTTTCGAACGTCCCTACAAATAACATACATGCACCTCCAGCCAAGTTCTCGCTTTTGGCGCGTTTTTTATTTCCTTACACAATACCATAACACAAACTTGATAGTGCTTCGTATGCAGACAACTAATTGTTAATGAGGTGATGTCTAACCACTCGCATTTGCATATATGGTTACTGAACTTAAAATCAAAAGACACCTTCTTAGATTTAATATAATGTAATATATTTGCTTAGGAGGGTGTAGAATATGTTTTGTTAAACCTTATTCATTTTGCATCATACTATGCTTCCACCATTTGTGTTCTATGGACCTTTAACTAAGCCGATTACTTTGTTTCTTATAATATCTTTACTCGTATTAGATAATAAACTTCGCTTCAAAGCACTGCATTAGTGAATAAACATTTCAAATATATACGTTCCCTCTTTTAATCCATATTCAGAACTGAAATTATTGAATACTAAAAGTGTATTCATGTGTTCGACGTAATCTCAGCTGTACTAAGTTCATGTTTTCTTTTCTCGACCTGAGTCACTCATACTGCAACCCGCTGGCCTGTGACGGCCCGTCAAGCCTTTCTTAGTGGGTCGCGAACCATGCAAACAATCGTACCTCTGGGAAAAAAATAATTTATTACTGTTACCAAGCACCGCCGCAGTTGCGCTTCACTCACACTGATAATCACTGCTCCCCCGCTTCTACAGAGCACACGCTATGTCGTATTTCATTACTTATCACCCTTTCATCACAAACACTTCTTCGCCAGCCACCAGAGAACAAAGTGGAAAACCAAACGGACTAAGAAGTGAAATACAACAAACCCTCTGCTCTGTGGAGCCGACCGAGCGGTAATTATGAAAGTAGACATTCACTGACTAGCGCTTCCAAAAAGCATCTCAATTATATAAATAGTATTTTGAAAACCTGCCAAGTACTTTGATGCGACTATCTGTGTCTGCCTGCAGAACAAACTTCCTCAGCCCAGACTGAACGCAGACACAGACAGACACACACACACTAAGATAACACAGAGCAACGGACACTGAAAGCAGGAGGGAGATAAAAATGGAGTCAGACGGCAGGAGAGCGAGAGATCTATGTATACTCGGTCTGCTACCTCAATGTATGAAGGCATGTACTCCATGAACCTGTGTACAACCTCATGGTCACAAGTTTTCATTTTATTTTACTCTGCCCCCTCCCCTTCTCACCCCACCCCCACCAGTGCAGCCCTCGGCCACAAACCACACTGTAATTTTATCCTCCAACATAAAGTTTATAAATACCTTAAGCATTAGCACTTTTAGACGACGATATGACATACAATCTACCATTTCTCTCTCTACCTGCATTATCTCTGTCTCTGCTAATTCCATTTTTTGATCTTCAACCAACTTTACAGATTATATGGAAACGCTCCCAAATCACTCAAATAATTACTGTCTATTTTAACATATTTTATATACCATTTATTCAGTATACCAAAAATATATCCAAAACTATAATTCACACTTGAAAGAAAGTGAAGAAACGGCGCGCAACCCCCATTAACTTCACAGGACTTCAGCCCCCTCCTCCCCTCACGTCTGCTGTGGAAGGCCAAGATAACATACATCCCAGATACACACAGAGGCGCACCTGAACGTTTCACATCTCTATAAAGAACCATTTGAATGTTAATTAGGCCTTGCACTTGTTTTACCCATTCTAAGAGCCCCTCCAGCTTTACTCTACCTACTGATTAAATGTTCATGTCCCCCTAACAAAAAAAAAAATGTTCTCCCCCCACCCCCCGAAATTTCGTTCCAGTTCCGTCTCTGACTGACATTGAATTAAAAGAACTAACAGTAGGGGATAACATAAGAACATGACTGAAATCCACTGAGCTTAATCAAAGTTAATAATCGTAATTTAAAACTAATAATTGCAAATAAATAATGTATATAAAGAGTGATAAAACGAAATGGAACAATATTTGAAAAAATAGAAAACAGTGCCAAAGTCAAAAATGCGGTTCCTCAGAGACTGTGAGCGAAATAAACAATTATAGTAACCAAACCACATTTTACGGTACATCACAAAAGAAACAGTTAGAGACTCACCTTTACCAATGCTTTATAAGATGTAGAACAATGATAGTCACAAAACAGATAGTCGTTTGACGGAACTCTCAATAATGCTTCTATCACTGCAACCAAAGATTAATGCCACAGATTTCCTGTCAATACAGACTCATATATGTCTCTTCAACGAATCATATTTGTTCCCGCACAATTTTAAAATCAAATTAACATTTCAGTTGGTTATCCCTTTCAATATTTTCAAAGTCACATAAAGGTCACCCTTCACCCTCTGCCTTCTCTGGGAGTTACCATGGTAACAGCTCATTCTGCACCTGGCTGAAGGCACAGGTCAAAAGTTCATATCTCAATGTTCTAAATCAAAGCAAAAATCTTCTTTTCCCTCCAAACACACCTGCCTATCCACTGTTTTTTTACATTTCATTTTTTTTCACGACCAATAGAAGTTTTCATTTAAAAAAAACAGTAACATACAACGTAGTCTTCAATCTTGAGGTATAAGAATCAACCAATCATTTTTAGTTTTTCATCAACACGAAACCTCATCCACTTTTTTATCCTCACTTTCAGCTTCTAACTGCCATTCCACTTCCAGAACCCATCGGAGTACTACTGCATCTGCCTTGAAAATGAAGGTTTGGCTTGTAGGACACAGCTATATTCACTGGAGTGAAAAAGATGCTGCAAACAGACGAATTTCTAACCTTGACTTACCAAATGTGCACATTACGTGGATTGGCCAAAGAGGATTAAGATGTCACCAATTGATACCATTGGTGAAAACTTTTATGCATATCCCTGAACCTAACCTTATCATTGTGCACTGTGGTGGGAATGATGTAGGCACATTTTCTGGGGTAGGTCTGGAAATGCTTCTAAAGGACACCTTTCGTCAATTGATGACACTTTTTCCTCGAACTGTCTTGGTGTATTCCAATATATGCCAAAGACAGAAATGGAATTGGTCCAATCAACGTTGTCCACAGATTGAGAAAGCAAGGAAACATGTAAATAAATCTGTTTCTGCTTTCCTCAGAGAATATAGCATGGGTTCTATATACAACAACAACTTGCGTTACAACATGCAAGACATCTATAGGAGAGATGGTGTTCATTTCACGGATGAGGGAAATAGAATCTTCCTCTGTAACATGAGACTCTGCATCGGTACTTACTTATAAGTGCAGAAAAAACTCAATTAACACAAGGGCTCTTTTAAGAGCCACCTTACATCTAAACACTCAAACTTGTAATTTATCTCCATCTTTCTTTATTTTTTTTGTTCACCGTGCGCGACCGGGTGCGCGCACCCCGCAACTTTTTTGCAAAAAAAAAGCTACTTTTAGACTTTCGGCGTCCTTAATAAACCCCTAAGGAAACCTACGAAATCAAACAGTCTCCACCCTGCTCCCTTTCCATGCTCTCCACTATAGTTTTTCACAGTCTTGTGAATAGGGGTGCGTGAGCGAGGGCGCGCACCCCGCAACTTTTTTTCACAAAAAAAATGTTCTTTTCGCGTTAAGGGTCCTTACTGCACCCCCTGAGAAAACCTACCCAGCCAGACAATCTCTACCTTCTCCCCTTTCCATGTTCTAACCCTTTGTTCTGTACAATATATTCACTCGCACTAACAAAATGGTGGTCAACACTTCCTGATTTCCTCCGAATCGAATGTTGACAGACGTTAAACAGCAAATCAGAATTCCGCTCGCGCACAGCCGCACAGCCGCACTAGTGCGCGCACCCGTGCGCACTTACAGATATATAATTGATTTCAACTTTAATTTTCTCAGCAACTACTGGACGGATTTACACCATTTAAACAAAAGTGTGATCTGCGAGCCGGACTCTACCTTTCTACCAAATTTCTTATAAATCCATTCAGCCATTCGAGCTGTAGCCGTGTCTAAATGTCCTATGGAAAATAACATGGGAAAAACACGTTTTGGGACCCTGCTTTTATCTCAGCCCCCACTTGACAAATCCCCCCAAAACTTTCACAGAAGGAGCGCAGCGGACCGAGCCATCTTCTTTGAGAAATTCGCAAAGATTCGTCCACCGGGGCCAAAGTTAATCCAAATAGAATGTTGTGGATTTCCTATGGAAACTAGGTCCTAACTATAACTACCTACTGGCGACCGCCAGTAGGTAATATATATATATATATAGCTTTTGATATTTGCTATTAAAAAAACATTGAAATTCACTGAAAAACCATAGGTTATAGACCATATATAGTTAGGAATTAGCATTTACATCATCAGTGATGTCATTTGAGATGTCATCAGTGATGTCATCAGTGATGTCACTGACCATGTCATGAATGATGTAATATGTGACATGATCAGCAGTGGATTGCGGGTGCGCGATATATAGTTAGTACAACTAACTATATATGCGAATTTCAATGGTTTTGTGTGAGTAAAATAAGGTTTTGTAAATGCTAATTCCTAACTATATATGGTCTATAACCTATGGTTTTTTCGGTGAATTTTCAAGGTTTTGTAAATGCTAATTCCTAACTATATATGGTCTATAACCTATGGTTTTTTCAGTGAATATATATATATATATAACATTTCTATGGCAAAATGAAACCCCTCATTGTGTTCCTTTTCAAATTAAATGTATTAAGTGTTACCACTTTATTCCAATCAAGATGACTTCAGGTGTGCCATACTTTTGTCATAAGTAAGACTGTTAGCGTTCTAGTTGTTCTTTAGAACACTCTGGGACATTCTGTCATTGGGCTATAGTTGGGCTACATCTGGCTGATATTTGGGCTACATTTGGGCTCTTTTGTCTCTGGTGGCCATCTTGGGAGACTGCATATCAGAATTTTTTTATGAAATATAAGAGGATTTGAGAAGTCACTCAAAATGTGCCCTAATTTTTCTTTCTTCAGCACTAATCAGAATTTCTATGGCAAAATGAACCCCCTCATTTTGTTCCTTTGCAAATTAAATGTTTTAAGTGTTAACACTTTATTCCAATCAAGATGACTTCAGGTGTGCCATACTTTTGTCATAAGTAAGACTGTTAGCGCTCTAGTTGTTCTTTAGAACACTCTGGGACATTCTGTCACTGGGCTATAGTTGGGCTACATCTGGCTGATATTTGGGCTACATTTGTTTTTTTTTGTCTCTGGTGGCCATCTTTGGGCTACATTGGGCTACATTGGGCTACATTGGGCTACATTTGGGCTCTAACATATATATAGCCCAATGTAGCCCAATATATATTTTTCAAAGTTAATTTTCGTAAAAACCACTGGAGCATATATCTTGAGACATAGCAAAGGCACATCGGGCTACCAGTCCCTACAATTTTGCCAAGTTTTGTGGAAATCCATTCTGCCGTTCGAGCTAAAAGTGAGTCCAACCGCCCTATGGAAAACTCAATGTTAAAAACACGTTTTGGGACCCCCCCTTTTTTCTCACCCCCCGCTTGACGAAACCCCCCCATACTTCCAGGGGACGCTCAGAAACAAAATGTGCCATTTTCCTGAAACTTTCAGCCAATTCCGTCCATCAACGCCAAAGTTATTCAACATAGAATTTCCAGAAATCCCTATTCAAAAAAATCCTAACTATATATACCTACTGGCGACTGCCAGTAGGTAATATATATATATATATATATATATATATATATATATATTCACTGAAAAAACCATAGGTTATAGACCATATATAGTTAGGAATTAGCATTTAAAAAACCTTATTTTACTCACACAAAACCATTGAAATTCCATATATAGTTAGTTGCACTAACTATATATCGCGCACCCGCAATCCACTGCTGATGATGTCACATATTACATCATTCATGACATGGTCAGTGACATCACTGATGACATCACTGATGACATCTCAAATGACATCACTGATGACATCACTGATGACATCTCAAATGACATCACTGATGACATCATCTAGTGTCTGTGTGTTTTTGTAAAGTTTAAATATGTTTTACATATTGAAGAATGAGTGGATGTATGGAAGACTGAGTGTGTGTGTGGCTGGCTGGGAGGTGTGTGACTGTGCATATCAATGTGTACTTGTATCAGTGATTGTATAAGAGAGTAAGTATGTGTTAGTATATGTGTGAAAAGTATGGTGTTCTGTGTTTAACTGTATAGATGAGGAAATCGAAGTGTGATTGATTCTTCACAGGACTGACTAGGTGTATGAGTGCATATGATAGTGTTGTAATAATGAGTGACTGTATGTATGAGTGATTGTATGGGTGAATGAGTGAATGTGTGTGTAGACGTAGGAATCAGTGAGTGCGTATGTAGTAACTGGTATTGGTGTGTCATGATGTCATCAGTGATGTCATTTGAGATGTCATCAGTGATGTCATTTGAGATGTCATCAGTGATGTCATCAGTGATGTCACTTAAGTATGGTGTTCTGTGTTTAACTGTATAGATGAGGAAATGGAAGTGTGATTGATTCTTTACAGGACTGACTAGGTGTGTGAGTAACTCCATGGATGAGTGGCAGTGTGTGAGTGTCCGCATAGGTGTATGAGTGCATATGATAGTGTTGTAATAATGAGTGACTGTATGTATGAGTGATTGTATGGGTGAATGAGTGAATGTGTGTGTAGACGTAGGAATCAGTGAGTGCGTATGTAGTAACTGGTATTGCTGTGTCATGATGTCATCAGTGATGTCATTTGAGATGTCATCAGTGATGTCATCAGTGATGTCATTTGAGATGTCATCAGTGATGTCATCAGTGATGTCACTGACCATGTCATGAATGATGTAATATGTGACATCATCAGCAGTGGATTGCGGGTGCGCGATATATAGTTAGTGCAACTAACTATATATGGAATTTCAATGGTTTTGTGTGAGTAAAATAAGGTTTTTTAAATGCTAATTCCTAACTATATATGGTCTATAACCTATGGTTTTTTCAGTGAATTTTCAAGGTTTTGTAAATGCTAATTCCTAACTATATATGGTGTATAACCTATGGTTTTTTCAGTGAATTTCATAGGTTTTTTAATAGCAAATCTTTATAAAAATAATACATTTTAAATCTAATTTTATATTTTATAATTTTTCTTTTTTTTTTTTAATATTATTTTTAGTGCGCTCCCGGGGCGCGGACAGGTGAACGCACGGGTAAGCGCAATCTTTGCGGCGCGCCCCGGGGCGCGTACTAATGCGCGTCCCGGAAGCGCTATTGCCGAGAACGAAAACAACATCGTGACGTATCGCGTAGCCGCCACGCCTTGCGTCATAAGACACGTATCGCGTAGCCGCGAGATGCGTCTTATGACGCACCGCGTAAGCGCACCCGGAAGCGCATACGATCGCGCAACGTAAGCGCCCCGATGCGCTTACGATACACGCCCGGGGCGCGCCCCGGGGCGCGTAGTGTAAGCGCGTCAAACCATGTGACTTTAAAATAACACTTTTCATTGGTTCAGAACTTTTTATTTTCCAAATTGTGTGAAACCCACCCATTTCTCTCACTATTGCTTTGTACTTGGAGAGAGCAAGAGCTGTTGTGTCTACTCTATCTCCTACTTTTCTGATCTCCAGCAATGGCTGCAAGAGAGTCATCCAGCAGTGATTCAGAGGGATTTTTAGATGAGGACCCTCCTCAGCAAAAGAAAAAAAACCATTTCATCTGGAAATTTTACGAAATCCCAGAAGGACAGAAAAAAGTCAACGCTCCGAAAGTAACATGCAAAATATGTGGGAGTAGTTTATCCAGAGGCAATCCTCTGAAAAAATATAGTTTTGGGAATGCTAATTTGATCCGGCATGTGAAAAGAAGACACCCTAACAACTTTGCCAGGGAGAGTGTCAGAGAGCTGGCACGGAATGTACCCACAGATGGCGGCAGCACCTCCACTGGTGGAGCAACACCTTCGGGACCACCCCGTGGAAGAATGATCCCTAACATTCAGCCGGTGTTTGCGGGCATCAAATTTTTGTGCGCAGAGTGTGACGAACTGCTCTGCTATGGGGAGCAGAGTGTTGAACTGATTGCCCTAAAGAAACAGCAACACCGCTGCTCTTCCAGTCCCTAAATTTTCAATTTTTTTTGCTCCTGTTGAGCAGTTTTGGAATCCTTGTTTTTGTTTTTCCCTTGAAAAAAATCCAAAAAAAATATAAAATTTTTTCAAAAGTCTAAAAAAATATAAAACAACAAAAACAAAAAAAATATATAAAACAACAAAATGAAAAAAAAAGTTCTTTTCAGAACTACCTCCAATTTTTAAAAAGAAGCTTTCTTTTTTTAAAAGTCTGTCATTTTTAATCTCCATGGTACGCTCCCCCGTACGCTCCCCGGTGCGCGTACCGGGCGCTCACCCCCGCGAAAATCGAATTTTTTTTTAATTTTGTTTTTCACCCGCGGGAGCCTTTTATGGCCCCCACATGAAACCTAGGGGGTCAGGGGGTGTGTACCCTGCCCCCTCTTGCTCATTTCCCCCTTTGATTTTTGCCACCTCTTGTGTCTCAATCCTACCGAGACACAAGATGGCGGCCGCTGCGGACTGTTTCGAATGTTTATAGACACCCGAGAACCAATCAGCTTGCCGTGCGCAAGTCGCGTGGCGCGCCTGGAGCGCTCCCCGGTACGCGTACCGGGGAGCGCTCCAGGTGCGGCTCTAGATATATATCTTTTTTTGAACGTTAATTTCTCAAAATCCACTGTAGCACATATATTGAGACCTACAAAAGGCACATTGGGCTACCAGTCCCTACAATTTTGCCAAGTTTCGTGCAAATCCATTCAGCCGTTCGGGCTAAAAGTGAGGCTAACCGCCCTATGGAAAACTCAATGTTAAAAACACGTTTTGGGACCCCCCTTTTTTCTCGGCCCCCCCTGGACGAACCCCCCCAAAATTTTCAGGGGCTGCTCAGAAACAGAATGTTCCATTTTCCAGAAAATTTCAGCCAATTCCGTCCACAAACGCCAAAGTTATTAGACATAGAATTTTCAAAAATCCCATAGGGAAAAAATCCTAACTATATATACCTACTGGCGACCGCCAGTAGGTAATATATATATATATATATATATATATATATATATATATATATATATATATATATTTACCACAATGTGATCCTCTGCAGCCAGTTCAATGCTCCACAGCGGGTGCTCAGCGTTAGGGTCGGATCCCGGCCCCAACAATAACTCCTTCACAAAAGACACGGCACTCCAGAGTAGGTTACTCAATGGTGTTTTATTTTACCACACACCAACTCAACCAACGCGTTTCAGCCTGGATGGCCTTAGTCACGGTTAGTGAGTCCCTTTTCTCTTTCACTTTAAATGCCCATATCTGCCACAATGAGGCATTAATGGATTTGTAGTGTTTTAAATAAAACGTTATGCAAATATTTACAAAAGGACATTGTGTGAATGGGGTATTCATGGTGATTACATTATTATTTCATGTATCTCTCATTTTCCATCATATAGTACTGTTGTTCTGTGATGTACACTGTTATTTCAGCAATGGCAGTCTTGCGCTATTTTCAGTGTATAGTACAATTTCATCAGCGCTATGTTTAATTTCATCTTTTTACACGCAGTTCCATTATTTTGCAGTGTTGGGTATAGTACCCATATATCTCATTGCCGCGGTTATTTCTTCACCATGTTCGATTTTGAGGCACCTGTTGGGTCATTCTCCCATTTTTTATCCTTCTTTAATCAAGGTAAACATAAAGTTCCTCATCGAAGTTGATCTCCCGGGGATTCTTTGTTCTAAGTCCTATGATGTATTTTGATTCAATTTGGCGCAGTTTCTTAATCCTGTCCCCTCCTCGCTCTCCTGGGGGGATCATGTGTATTGCATAGTATTAAGTTAATCAATAGAGAAACGGACACTAGTTACACCTTATGACCATTGGTACAAGGAATGAATCAGAGTAACCTCAATAAACTCTATGTCTTGGTAGGAAAAAGGTGCGGTATATCTGATTCGTCCGTATTATCCACTTTTTAATAATCTGTGGTTAAGCAACCTATATTAAAAATCCATCGGGTTGTTTACCATTTTTAACTATTTTTTCCTTTTTTTGTACAATTTATTTTCACACTTTTTCACTCATTTTCTCTGGACGCTGCACCCTAGACCAGAGGCGCCTCGGGTTGAGGCTAGCAAAATCACTACTTCGGAGTAACCAATGATAACTGCCACAACTCTATTGCGGGGCGGACGAATCAGATATACCGCACCTTTTTCCTACCAAGACATAGAGTTTATTGAGGTTACTCTGATTCATTCCTTGTACCAATGGTCATAAGGTGTAACTAGTGTCCGTTTTTCTATTGATTAACTTACTACTTCCTCTGGGGAATGAAACGGAGATTCAGATCCCTTATCCCTCCTTTTGATTAACTACTATTGCATAGTATGTCATTGCTCTCCAGTTTCCCTTTTGGCATTGAGCAAGGTGTTTAGCTGTGGCATAAGCAAAGTTCCCATACATGTCATGCTGCCAATGTATTGCATCCCACAGTTACATTCTATTACGTACACAACAAATTGCGATGTGCAGGTGATGTTTTGTTCAATGTTTATCACATTGCCATTGGGGTCTCGAATGCTTTTCATATTTTTCCCAATTTTACATGCCTTGCATGTGTTGCACTTTATGAATCGCTTCTGTTGATTCATTAGCCAATTTGTAGGTTGTTTCTCTTGGAAGTGGCTATACACTAGCATGTCCTTTAAAGATCTTGCTTTCTTGTAAGTCACATTTGGATAGGGACCCAACAATTTGCCAATGTCTGGATCTCCTGAAATTTGATGCCAATATTTTTTGATGTTGTTAGTTATGATCGTGCTTTCCTTGCTGTATGTTGTGATGAATCTAGGTGTCTGTTGTTCTGATTGTATTTCTTCTTTCCTTTTGGGGATCAATGTATCTTCCCTTGTTTTACCTTCTGCCAGTTTTTTGCATTTCTTCAGTGTTGTTTCGTGGTAGCCTCTAGTTTTCAATCTTCTTGCAGTTTCCTCAATTTTGTCTGTGGCATCTGTTGGCTTTGAGCAGTTACGTTTCATACGAATAAACTCCCCATAGGAGATGCTTTCCAGGAGTGCTTTAGGATGGAAACTCGTCCCGTGCAGTATGCTGTTTGTTGCTGTCTTTTTACGGAATAGTGTAGAGTGGATCTCATTGTTTTCTATATAGATTTTTGTGTCCAAAAACTCTATTTCTTTTTTGCTTCTGGTGCTGGTGAATGAAAGGCCTATTCCATCGTTATTTAATTAGGAGAAGTATAGATCAAATTTCTGTTCCGTCCCTCTCCATATCAGGAATAGGTCATCTATAAATCTGACCCATAACACTATTCGATCCAGTTCTTCTTGGTTTTCAGAGCTCCATGCCAGTTCTCTCTCCCACCATCCCATCGTGATGTTGGCAAAATTAGGAGAAAATGAAATGCCCATTGCTGTACCACAGCATTGTTTAAATAGTTCTTTGTTGAAAGTGAAGACGTTGTTCACCAGGCACATTTCGATCATTTTGATTAGCATTTCCGAATGTTTACGTTCCGTAATGCTTCCTTGTTTCAAAAAGAATTTGCATGCTTCCAAGCCTATTTCAAGTTCAAGTTCAAGTTCGAGAATTTGTATAGCGCACTACTCACCCAGAGGGTCTCAAGGCGCTTGGGGGTGGGTTTTATTATTTATCGAATAGCCAGGTTTTGAGTTCTCTTCTGAAGGAGATGTGGTTCTGTGTAAGGCGGAGGTTGGAGGGGAGTGAGTTCCAGGTCTTGGCCGCCAAGTAGGAGAAGGATCTACCTCCCATTGTGGATCTTTGGATACGCGGAACTGCGGCAAGGCCTTGATTGGAGGATCTTAGTTGGCGGGTGGGTGTGTAGAAGGATAGTCGAGTGTTGAGGCATTCGGGCCCTATTTTGTAGAGGGCCTTGTGTGCGTGGGTGAGGAGACGGAATGTTATTCTCTTGTTGACGGGGAGCCAGTGGAGGTCTTTCAGGTGGCCGGTAATGTGATTTTGGCGAGGGATGTCCAAAATGAGTCTCGCTGATGCATTTTGGATGTGTTGGAGGTTTTTCTGTAATTTGGTTGCAATTCCGGCGTAGAGGGTGTTTCCGTAGTCCAGTCGACTCGTGACTAGTGCGTGGGTGACAGTCTTTCTTGTCTCGGAGGGGATCCAACGGAAGATTATTTTGAGCATACGAAGTACGTTGAAGCAAGAGGATGAGACGGCGTTGACTTGTCTGGTCATCGAGAGGGAGGAGTCTAGGATGAAGCCTAGGTTGCGTGCGTGGTCTGTGGGTATGGGCGCTGAGCCCAGGGCCGATGGCCACCATGAGTCGTCCCAGGCAGAGGGGGATGATCCTAGGATGAGCACCTCCGTTTTGTCTGAGTTAAGTTTTAGGCGGCTGTTTTTCATCCATTCGGCTACTTCTTTCATGCCTTCGTGAAGATTGGTTTTGGCGGAGTTGGGGTCTTTGGTGAGGGAAAGGATCAGCTGGGTGTCGTCAGCGTAGGAGATGATGTTAAGGTTGTGTTGACGCGCGATGGATGCGAGCGGACTCATGTAAACGTTGAAGTGGGTGGGACTGAGTGATGAACCTTGTGGTACACCGCAAATGACTTCGGTAGCCTCTGATTTGAATGGGGGGAGTCGTACTCTCTGTGTTCTTCCGGCGAGGAACGAGACGATCCAGTCCAATGCTTTTCCTTGTATTCTGATGTTGTTGAGGCGATGTATGAGGGTGCTATGACAGACTGTGTCGAAGGCGGCGGAGAGGTCGAGTAGAATGAGGGCCACTGTTTCTCCATTGTCCAGTAGTTTTCGGATGTCGTATGTGGCTGCGATGAGGGCGGTTTCGGTGCTGTGTTTGGCTCGAAAGCCATTCTGTGAGGGATCGAGGGAGTTGTTGGATTCAAGGAAGGCGGCGAGTTGGCTATTGACGGCTTTCTCGATGACTTTTGCCGGGAAATGGAGGAGGGATATTGGGCGGTAGTTTTTGAGTTCAGAGGGGTCTGCTGTGGGTTTCTTCAGGAGGGCGCTGACTTCGGCATGTTTCCAGCTTTCTGGGAAGGCGGCAGAGTTGAAGGAGCAGTTGATAACATCACGGAGATGGGGTGCGATGATGGAGTCTGCTTTGTTGAAGATGTGGTGGGGGCATGGGTCGGTTGGCGAGCCAGAGTGGATGGAATTCATTAGGCGGATGGTGTCTTCGGTGGTGATTGGGTTCCAGGCGATGAGATTGTTAGAGGGCGGTATAGGTTGTGAGGGGGGTGGGGAGGATTGTTCGTTCGGACTGTTTTCGAAGCTGTTATGTATGTCGGCAATTTTGTTGTAGAAGAAGGAGGATAACGAATAGCAGAGGTCTTGGGAGGGAGTGATGTCGTTTGAGGCTGCGGTGGGGTTGGTAAATTCTTTGACGATGTTGAATAGTTCCTTGCTGTTATGGGCATTGTTGTCGAGTCTATTCTTGAATGCTGATTTCTTGGTGGATCGAATCAGCTGGTGGTGTTTGCGGGTGGCTGCCTTGAAGGTGGTCATGTTGTCGGCGGTTGGGTTTTTTCTCCATGTTTTCTCGAGAGTACGGCATAGTTTCTTGGATTTCTTAAGGTCATCGTTGAACCAGGGAGCCTTTTTGCTGTCTTGTTTGGTGTGATGGTTTTTCAAGGGTGCTAATTCGTCAGCGCTGTGAGTGATCCATTGTTTGAATTTGATGGCAGCTTGGTTTGGGTCCGATGAGAAGGCGGGTGGTTTTTGGTTGAGCGATGTGAGGAGTTGGTCGGTGGTGATTTTGTTCCATATTCTTCGGGGAACAGGTTGTGGGGGGTTGTGGGTCGAGGTGGTTTTGTAGTTGAAGTGAACGCAGCTGTGGTCCGTCCAGTGGAGAGCTGTCGTGCGATCAAAGGAGATGTGTTTGCTGGAAGTGAAGATTGGGTCTAGCGTATGTCCGGCTACATGGGTGGGGGTGTCAACAAGTTGTTTAAGTCCAAGATTGGCCAGGTTGTCCAGAAGGGTGGTGGTGTTGCTGTCGTTTTTCTTTTCCAGGTGGAAGTTGAGGTCTCCTAGTAGAATGTAGTTCTCGGAGGCGAGGGCATGTGGACTGATGAAGTCCGTGATGTCCTCGCTGAATTGTCGACGTGTTCCTGGGGGCCTGTAGATGAGGGTGCCTCTGAGTGTGGTTCTGGGGTCAGTGTGGACTTGGAAGTGGAGGTGTTCGGCGGTGGTAAGGTTAACGTCGGACCTGGTCGTGATTTTGATGGTGTTTTTATGGACGATGGCGATGCCTCCTCCTGTTTGGGCGGTGCGGTCTTTTCGGATGATCTTGTAATTGTCCGGGATGGCTATGGCGATGTCGGGTGCTGATGAAGCATTCATCCATGTCTCAGTGAGGAAGGCGACGTCTGGTGATATCACGTCGAGTAGATCCCAGAGTTCGGTGGCGTGTCTGTGGACGGAGCGGGTGTTCAGCAGGATGCACTTCAGGAGGTTAGAGTCGGAGCTGTGTTTGGAGTTAGTGGTTTTGGTAAGGGTCTTGATGCTGGTAAATTTGCAGGAGTGGCAGGCGAAGGGTCCGTGGGTACGTCCCGGGGCAGCTTCATAGCACTGGCGTGTGCGTCCGGGGTTAAAGGCTAGGAGGGTGGCTGCGTCATACTTAATGCGGCCGGTGTGTGGTTTGTGGGGGCCAGGGGGTCTGGCGCTGGGCGCGGTCCAGGCACGGACGGGCGTAGACGGGCTTACCTTTGGCGCACCTTCAGCGCGCATGGGGCTCGACCGCTGCGCGTAAACGCTGCGCGGTGGTCCATCTGTCATAAATGGAGAGTGGAGGGGGCGGAGCGTGGGAGGGGCAGCTGGGAGGCGGGAGCGAGGTGTAGGGACGGTCTGGGATGGCACAACAAACAAAATGGCAGCAACAATAACAAATGCTGCAAGGCAGGGCGAGATTGGGGCACAGGCAGTGGGAACAATGGAGCGCTATGGGGGAGATTAAAGTTTTTGCAGCAGTGGCTAGCGGTTGAAAGCGCACCGTCAAAGCGCTACGATATTTGGCAGCAATCGAGATCTAAAGCACTCCCAAATGCACTCTGCAATATCTATTCGACAAACAGGCAGTCGAGACGCACTCAGCAAATACATTTTTCACAAGCAATACAATATTTCACAAGCAAAACAATGCCCAGAAGTGCGCGAAAGAATAGCTGTTGCTAGCGGTTGGAAGCGCAGTGGCAGAGTCAAGCGCTACGATACCAGGTGTGGATGAGGTGAGGGGAGCGACCGCTTCGTGTCTGATCGATGTGTATAGTGACACCACATCTATTGTTGCTAACAAAAAGTCCTCGTTCCAAGTGATGTCAGATAGGGTTCTAAGAAAATCCCCAGTGTCCTTTATATATGAGCTCATGCTCTGTGCAATAGGAGATAAAAATGTATCTATGTATGTTGATAAATTTTCATATATGGAATTACATGAAGAAACAATAGGTCTCCCTGGTGGATTGTCTAGTGTTTTGTGTATTTTTGGCAAAAAATATATAGTTGGTATTGTCGGGAGGTCCTTCGTTAGGAATGTAACTTCTTCATCACTAAGTACACTCTGTTTCTGCCATTCTGTAAGGTTTTCATTCAATTCCAAAACCATTTTATTGATTGGATTTTGTTTTAATCTTTGATAATTCTTTGTATCATTTAGTTGTCTCATGGCTTCCTTTATATAGTCCCCTGTGTCCATCAGGACAATATTTCCTCCCTTATCAGCGGGCTTTATTGTCACTTCACTGTTTTCCGTCAATTTTTTCATTGCTTCTCTTTCCTTGGTCGTGAGATTTTCTCTTTTGGTTAAATTGCGCTTCTTTGGCATCTTTTCTAATTCCTCAATAATTGCGTCGGAGAAAAGATCAAATCTATTTCCTGGTGACAGGACAGGGCAGTATTTAGACTTTCTTCGCAGTTCACTGTCCACTCTTTTGTCTGTTCGAATTTCCAGTGTGTCTAAAATTTGTTTGTTAGTTACATTTTCATCCTCAATATTATAGAGTAGGTCAAACATGTTCCTGAGATCAGGGACTTGATCAATCCTCAAGGTCGGTGTATTTGTCACATTAGATGTTTCTTGTTCTTTTTTATTCGAAATTTTATTTGTTCTTTTGTTTGCATGTATTTTTGCCAGTTTTAATTTTCTCACATATTTGTAGAAGTCAATCCTGACCTCCGTGTGGCTGTAATGACTTTCCGGACAAAAAGATAGTCCTTTGTTTAATAATGAGGTTTCTTCCATTGATAAGATGTATTTTGAGAGGTTTACAATTAAGTTCGTGTTTATTTCTTCAGACTGCGTAGTGCATATTGTTTTCTTACGTTTTGCTCTTCTGGTTTTTCTGGTGCTGGTGAGCTGACCGTTGTTCCTCTTCCTCGGCCTCTGTTTGTTCCTCTTCTCCGGCCCCCTCCTCTTGATAACGATTTGTCCAGGTTCATTAGGTGAACTTCCTCTAAAAAAGACATTTTCTTCATACCTCTTGCTCCAGTGAGTTCCCCATTACTTAGGTCGGATTCGCTGGTGCTATCCACCATTGTCTTTGTTTGATGTAATGGATAGTTTTTCTTCAAAGTTTCAAATCTTTTTGCAAAAGTTAATATCCTTCCTTCCAAGTAGTCCCTCTCATCTCTACAAAACTTTCTTTGTTTCCTTTCCTCTATTTCTTTTTCATATTTCTCTAATCTTGATTCCATTTCTTTGCGCAATTTTGAGATTTCGTCTTGATTTGGAAACGCTTTAAATTTTTCTTCCATTTCAGATCATTTCAAAGTAATGTCTGTCACATCCATTTTTGCATGCTTAATTAGTATGCACATCATATTTAGGGAACACTGTAGATTATTCTCTACCCATTCATTTATTAGCTCCACTCTAGTGTCTGGATGTGTGACATCGTAAAAATGCGCAAGCCTCTGGGAACTCGTTTGACAGCAATGTAGTTTTCCAATGCTACAATCTCCCAACTTTTGTTCACTTCCTTTTTGTATAGCTTTTCCATGTTGTTAATTTCCTGTTTTAGAGTTGGATTGCTTCTGTTAGGAGCTGCGTCTCCTTGCTCCGGTTGAGATGCCCCATTTGATTTGAACATGGTTGCCGCTTTGGTTAAGCGCTTTGCTGCGCGTACTTCCATTGTTATTTTGTTGGTGTACTCAATCACCTTTTGTCCTTTCACACTGTTACACTTTTGGTGCCGTGGTTTGGGATATGCCTGTACCTTTAAAAAAACGTTACACCTACTCTCGCTGGTTTGTTTACAGCGCGGTCTGTATCATTTTACCCCGCGATGATTCTGAAAAACAAAGTTGCTGCTTCGGTAACGCTGCTTCTTCAACGTGACACAATGTCACTCACCTCGTTAGATGACTTCTGTTCTGATGGCGCCCTCCGACTTCGTCGTTCAGTCCTCAGTACGGTGAGCTTCCAAGTTGTCGTTTTGATTTACTTCACGCAGCGATGCCGGGTGCTCTGACTATTCCAAATATTTGCCACAATGTGATCCTCTGCAGCCAGTTCAGCGCTCCACAGCTATATGTATCAAAACACAAGGTTGCCCTCAAGAGGATGCTGCACACTTCAGGGTTACAGCACATGACGCCGCAGGCAGCAGTAATGTGAGCGTGCTGCCTCCCCCTTTCTTTCTGTCGCCATACGCGTTTCGGGCTCCCATGAGCCCTTGGTCACTGGCAGGAAGGAAACAGGCAACGGACTGTAGGAAAATGCTTTATTTGCAAATAGGGTCCCGCACATGTGGGCCTGAGGTATGCTGGTTAAGGTAGTTCAAAGTGCTGCCTCGGGACTAGCATTCCTTTTAACCAAGTGGATGCCGCTCCTGCGCCTTTGAAAAGCCATCCCATCATCTCTGACGATGACACAGCCACTGAGAGACTTGCTTTATTTGTCGACCTGCACCTCCAGCCCATTGTACAGGAATTTCCATCTTTTGTTAAAGATACCAGTATCTTCCTTCAGATTATTGAAAAATTAAACTAAATCTACATATTTGATGATGATACTCTTCTGGATACACTTGATGTTATATTATTATACACCGATATACCACATGACTATGGGCTTATAGCAATATCTGAAGCTCTTAATAAATGAACTGTGAAAAAGCCATCAACAAATGCGCTTACTAGAGTTATCCTTAAAAACTATCTGCAGATACAAGGAACTTCCATGGGCACTTGGATGGCTCCATCCTATGCAAATATCTTCATGGGCAAACTAGAGAACTGTACAATGCTACCTCCAGCATCAAACCACTGGTATGGCTATGATACATTGATGACATATTTATATTATGGAATTCATGAAGTCGAACTTTGGAACAGTTTGCAGCTTATATCAACAATATCCATCCTGCCATCAAATTTACCAGCAGCAATACTAAACAGAAGCATCATCTCCCTTTTCTGCATGTGCTACTCGGCATTCATGAATAGAAAATTACAACTGATCAGTACCACAATCCTACAGATGCTCATTTGTATCTAAACTGGACTTCATGTCACCCACACCACACTAAACTCAGCATTATCTACAGCCAAGCACTCAGAATAAGATGCATCTGCAGCAATGAGGACCCCTGTAAAGACCATCTACAGGACCTTGCTACATTATTTAAAAGGTGAGGTTATCCTCTGCATATCATACAGCAACAAATTGACAAGTGTTTGCAGTTACCCAGGGAAGCACTTATTTGGAATACCAACAGCAGAAACAAAAGTGACAGAACTCCATTTGTAGTTGACTATCATCAATCAGCTCCCAACTACAGAAAAATAATGCAAAAAACATTTCCCTGACTGTCCACTTGTGAAAAACTGCAAAAGGTTTTACCAAAACTGCAAGTCATTGCTTACCACCGAGCTCCCAATTTACAATCTCTTATTGTGAGAGCTGAACTCAAGCAAGTTTTAACAAATGCAGAGGTTCATTGCTGTGACTCTAAAAGATGCTTACCACCGAGCTCCCAATTTACAATCTCTTATTGTGAGAGCTGAACTCAAGCAAGTTTTAACAAATGCAGAGGTTCATTGCTGTGACTCTAAAAGATGCATCTCGTGTGAATACCTTTTACAAACATCATCAGTAACTAGTTCTGTTACGAGTTGGATCTATGCAATATGTTGCTCAACATGCATCATTTATGTGATTTAGTGGCAGCGCCAAAGCTGTAGAAAATCAATATGTGGGTCATTTACTATCAGATTTGAAGATTTTCCTCTTAGAGCATGTCTTAAAGGAAGAACTACTGGACTCCAGAGAAAACTTCTGGGCATGTAGGGAGATTCACAAGTTGAGGAATCTACGGTTTGAAGAATCAATAAGATTTTTGTGTTTGGTGCATCACGGAATGAGCGCTAAATACATATAATTTACACCTGAGATATACTCGTATGAAGGAAGTTCACATAAATTCACTTGGATTTTGGAAGTTTGCCACTCTCCTATATATACATAGGTGCGTGTTATCATTTACTACTCAGTCACATATATAATCCAAGAATCACTCCCACAATGGTGTAACACATATCAACATGAAGTTATTAGAGTTCCCAGAAAAATAACTTTTTGTCACAATCCTGGTATATGATGAAAGCAAACACCATTTCACAATATAAAATGGGGGTTATACAAGTTTCCATGTGGGTCAGCTAATGGTTTTCTTTTTAATTTTCAGAACATTCACACCAATATACTGCCTGAGCCTACCAAGTGGCCTACCCAGTGGCATCATGCCTTTACTTTATGTTTCTCAGACCTGGTAGTCAAGTATCCCAAATCCTTCCACAGCATGCTATCCTAGAAATGGAAGAGAATTCGGAGGAGATTGTTTTTAAAACTATGTTTTACCCTTCATGAATTAGAATCGTGGATGACCACAAATCGATAAACATTTTAGAAGATGCAAAAATATGTCTACAACTATGTGCACGAGTCCTAAGATTTATTCCTATCACAGAGTTGAAGGTGAGCAAAGATTCTTGATTTTCCAGATGCTTAAAGAAATCACAAACATTACATGTAATTAGAAATAAAGTGAGGTAGTCACCTATCAATGGACTTTTGTACTTCCCTAAGGCACAAGAGTTGATACCTCAACATTCCTCAAAAGTACTGATGTTTGATGAGCCATTCTGGTCAAAATCTATATAGGATTTAATTTCAACCCTGGCAGCAGTGATACAACGAGCACAAATAGTATTTTAGCACTAGAACGATAAACAGCTGTGCATATACAACAAACATTTGCTGGTTCTAACTGCAAGCGCAAATTTCTGAAAAAAGTGTCGACTACCTTTCAGTTGAGCTAACTATCATTTTTCACAGGTATTTAAAATTGGTTAACATTTCAGAAAACACCCTGAGTAAATGCTATTTTTGTTAGGGAATTTTTGCTTCCAGTTTTTTCATATGGCTATTTTTCCTCCCAATGGGGCATTTAGATAACATTGCAAAATCATGGTGCAGAAATTCTCTTGAGGAATTCATATTTGTCCATAAGGCTTTCTTAGTTTGATGGCCATTTTATAAATTAAAGGGAAATAGAGACTGATGCAAGCAAACCATATCTGTGCTTCTTTTACTTGCATTAATTCAGTTTTTCCCCATTATTAGGCTCGCAGATAAAATTTGGTAGGAAGCACAAGTACACAATATACACAAGTTCATATTGCACTAAGCTCTAATTGGGCGGTAGTACAAAACTAGATCAAATGTAGAGTGCTGTTTACTAAGGTTTTGTGCGTGCCATAGGTGACATGAAGGGATATATTTACAAGAATTGCCGCTAACCAGTGCTTGTGTTAGTTAGCGCCAATTTTCTTAACGCTGTCTATCGCTGAAAACTATCCCTCTGTTAGTGACGTATTTACAATACATGGCTAAATGGCAATGGTATCAGCTAGCCGCACCGAAAACTGCCAATAACACTAGCGTCAAGGCGATAAAAGATTTGATGTAAGCAAGAGAAATGTGACGAACGCCCAAATAGCGGCAAAAAAATTCAAATTAGGCAGCCCAACTTCACTTTTTAGCCTCTACAGGCAAAAATAGCCTATACTTCGACATCTAACGGAAAAAATAAAATAAAAACAATGGAGTGCTAAATGGAGCAGCCAGTGTCAAGCTCAGCACAGGTCAGTAACTCCACCTAACCCCCTAACAGCCAGAATGATCAGCCAGAGTCCCAGGGGAAGAGGAAATGCAGAATCAGGGCCTTATTTATGAAAAGAGATGGATCGCTGGCGAAAAACAGTGATGCAGCACTTTTCATAGTGCTTTCCTTGTGACACCATGGCAGCCGATGCCTGAAAAGCGCGAACAGTCTCGGGGGGCCAGAGACCTTGCTAGGCCTGCTTCTAAGCCCCGGAGTGGGAGGCGGCGTACTGTGAAGTTGTTGCGTCCTAACGGTGGAGGTGTGCAGCGTCGGGTCAAGCCTGTGGCAGTAGACATTGAGGCGTCGGCGATATCCCTTACCTGGTGGTGAAGTCTAGCAGGTCTCATGGAGACAGATTGCTGACCTATGTGAGAAGACACCCGGGCACCCCCTGGAGCTGTGATTGGCAGAGGTGCTCCTGTGCACCAAAGTAGGGAGGTCTGCATTGCTTAACACACACCACCACAACACCGGGGTGCACGGAGGAGATGGCCAATGGTAAGCCACGCCTCTCTGCATCTCAGGCCGGAGGATATGGCGTTTCCTTGATGCTATGGAGGGTGAGGCCACTGAGCCGTCCAGAACTTGTGTGGTGGTAGCGCTGCAACTTCAAGCCTAAAGGGGCCCCGTTGCATCACCTGCATCGGGAGGTTCCCCAGCGGACCTGGCTGAGGCTTCTGCTGGCTGCATCACAGATTTGGAGAGAGCCTGGTGGATTGAGCCCCGGTGTCGATATCCAGGTGAGGAAAAGGTGGGGCACGGAGCGGTGGAGATCTGGGGGTGGAGTCCGGCCCAAGCCCTTGGGCATGCAGCTTGATTTGCAGTCATTCACTGGGGAACTGGGGAACCCGGAATCTGGTCACCACTGTTAGATTGGAGGAGGCGACTTGGTGGTGTTGCCTTTCCTCAACTCCTTGTAGTGAGCTCCTGGGAGTACGGGGGATTATCATCGTCCCCGCACGAACGAAGATTCCTGGCTAGCATACACCAACTGGAGGAGAGGGACCGGCTGGCCACACTGCACTGCACTGCATGTCATACATCTGGTGCAACAATGGACCGCCTGCGACGGGGGTGGCGTTGACATTTGGCCGCTCCTCCGTTTCGGTGAACCGAGCGGCTGGGGATCGCTGGCCGCAGTGGCAGGTCACAGTGGACAGCCTGGACTCTAAATAAGACTCTGTACTTGCAAAATGTTTTGGGGCGCAAGCAGTGCTGCAATATTCCTTGCAGCACTGTCCAGCACCCAAATATCTCATATGTGGACCCAAGTATTTGCATCAATTTTAAGACCAGGTCTGTTTTGGCATTAAAGCATTGTCTCTTATTGGACTTAGCAGCAGTTTTCTGGTTTTGCAACATACACAGAAATCCTTGTAAATATCGCGTAGTATGTTTTGCAGGAGTTTTTACACAGGAATGCCTACCTTGCATCCCATTTTCGGTACATCATGTTAACAGAAATACCGATGTGGCATTAGCCTTCTACTGCCTGCCCTAATACTCCCTGATCAGGCTGGATTTGTCCCTGGCAGAGCGACATCGCACAACCTCCGCACCTTTTTTTCTATCTACGACTCTGTTCACGAGGACTTACCGATGGCAGCCATCTTTTTAGACGCCACCAAGGCGTTTGATTCGCTCGAGTGGGATTATGTATTCCGTGTACTCGAACGGATGGGCTTCCCGGGTATTTTCATCTCCTGGATCAGATTATTATATGCGCGTCCAGTAGCCAGAGTACTCATCAACGGAAAATTATCTTCGGAGTTCCCCGTGTCCAGGGGAACTAGGCAGGGTTGCCCCCTTTCCCCACTCCTATTTGCCATAGCCACAGAACCCCTTGCAGCTAAACTACGTCAACATCATCGGGATAGTGCATTGCGATGTTTTCAAAGGCAGATACTCATTTCCATGTACGCCAATGATATTACGCTCTATGTTCGACACCCAGGTGAGAACCTACACCCCATACTTAGGGAATTTATACGGTTCGGTGCTCTCTCTGGCATCCAGATTAACTGGGCCAAGTCATGCATTTTCCCACTCACTGCCTCGACACGTAAGTTTCCACTGGAATACTCACTGGCTTGGAGTGAGGGAGATTTTAAATACCTGGGTATACATATAGAAAAGGATAGGGAGGCACTGATTCGTGCTAACTATGGCACAGTAATGGATAAACTCAATGATAATATCTCCAGATGGATAACCCTTCCCCTGTCCATGGCTGGGAGGGCTTCGTTAGTCAAAATGGTGGTACTCCCTCAGCTTCTATATCTCTTTCTGAACATACCATTTCATCCCGGAGCCTATTTTTTTCGACTACTGCGCTCAGAGCTGCTCAAGCTGGTATGGGGTGGGAAATCACCTAGACTCAAATGGGAGACCCTTATCAGACCGTACTCGCAAGGTGGGTTTGGGATTCCGGATTTCGAACTTTATTACCGAGTTGCACAGGCCCACTTTGCCTACTTCTGGATTCGGCAACCCAAATACATGCCCCAACTGGCAGCTGAGCACTGGCTGGCACACCCAATACCGATCGAAGGAGCGCTATACTCGCAGGTAGAAGGTAGGGATAAAACCCCAAACACAGTACTCAGCACTGTGACTGCGTGGCACCATATTGGCTCAAGACTTGGTTTACAACTACTATATGCCCCACTATTGCCATTGACTTATCACCCACAGCTCCCGCTTCTACAGGAAACGGGCTTTCAAAAGCTTTTGATGAAAATACATGTTCGCACGTGGGGTGATTTATACCGAGATGGCACCTTCCGCTCCAGAGACCAGCTTTACGAAGGTATACAGCCGACACCACTAGAAGTATTTTATTATATCAGACTCCGGCATGGTTTACAGGCAGTTACACCTGACTTCCCGCACGAACCTCCTGTACTTCTCCCACTGCAAAACATCCTCCTACACGATACACCCTATAAACTTGTATCTACGCTATATAAATCGGTCCGTGTTAATACGGACTATGCAGGCGTGCCCGCCAGGAAGAAGTGGGACCAGGAATTGGCTGAAACACTTACTAACAGACAATGGGAATTCTGTTTACAACAGACTGAGCGCATATCATCCAGCAGTAGATATAGGAATATTCATTATAAATTCCTACACAGATTGTACCACACACCGGCACGTCTGCATCGATTTCAATTGCGGCCCACTGACACTTGTGATAGATGTGGGGCTCCAGGGGCTGATTTCTTACACCTTGCATGGGGATGTGATCAGGTATACCGATATTGGGATCAGGTTTTTCAGGCAATATCCAAAATTATACACGTAACGGTGCAGCCATCTCCGATAGTGGCATTGCTGGGCTATGTTGAACCACTTCAAGCGGCCCACCGCAAATATGTGGCCCTGGCCATGCTCCTGGCTAAGCGCAGAGTTGCCTGTAGGTGGGGGAGGGGAAGTGCTCCTAAGTTCAAGGATTGGCTGCAGGACATGGTGTACTGCCAAGAACAATTACACACTTACTCTGAACTGCTGCCGTCCACCTCCAGGCCCACTGACATATGGGCCCCGCTGCAATGTTATTTACTAGCAGAATCTCCTGAGGATGTCAGAGATTGAGATTGGGATGCTGGGATTTTGCTGTGGAGCACCTAGCTCATGAGAGGGTGTGAAGACGAGCTGGTCAGGTGTGGGCACAGATGTTGTCATGACTTCCCCCCCCCCTTCCCCCCTCCCCCCTCACCCTGGCCGGTGATACTCTCCTGCTAACAAGAAGATATACTGACTCCTTGGGAAGCAATATGATGTTGACAGCCCGATGCCTTAGATAGGATGACTCACTTGCTTGGCTTACAAAAAATGCTAATGTGCTCCAGTGTTGTTATGCTTCTTTTTATATGTCCAGCAGGGATACTACCGCCGGTTGATGCAGGCCCGCCACCATGCTGGCACACCAATTTATTCCACTAGCAGATGTGATACCGCACGAGTTTTACGTTAACAAAAACTGTAAAAAAGTAAGACGAATTGATCTTGTCGTGTTAAATATGTACTTGTCAATATGTTGATATGACACCTGTACAGCGATATGTGTAACAACTTTATTATAAATCTGACCATCCTGATGAACTGTTCCAATAGTGGCCGGCCTCAGGGTTGTGGGCGTGACGCTGTGTATTCTTGACAGTACTCAATAAACGTCTTACACCAAAAAAAAAAAAAAATACCGATGTGACAAATTCACATTTACGCATGAAAATTGCCACTAACTGGAGCGGCAACTTGTAAACACGGCGATAAAAAAAAGCCACTGCAACTTAAAAAAATTGACTGAACAGTGGCGTTAAGTTCTTATAAACATGCCCCGAAGTGCCACAAAGAGTCACTTTACTTACCCTTATTAAAGCCAGCAGAAACAACACGAAACTGCACCACACTATCACCTATAAAAAAAATCAGATTTTAAATAATTGGCAGTGTTTAAGTGAGACGCCTATCTCCTTCAAAATATTAAAACATTAACAATGAAAGTAAAGATAAATACATTTTCTACTTTAATTTAGCATTATGTAGGAAATCAGGATACTGAGTCGACAAAGACCAGTCTTGAGATCATATCCGAGTGGTGCTCAATATTTTTGGATATGCAAGTAAAAGAATTTCATAGAAAAGTCTCTTAACAGAAAAGATCATGGTTCTCAATCCCTGTCCACGAAATCGGGATGTTCAAAGAGAATTGAATGTGGGAAAGATAGATCATATAGCTCGAATGGTGGTCGAAGTGGACTATTGTGTGATAATGGCCTTATGGATCACAGCTAGGCCTTTTACTTGAAAGCCAACTGAAGTTGCTCCTGAGAACTGGAGCTTCTGGACGTTGAACACCATTGTTTACTCTTCCTAAGTTTTAGTTCGAATTTGTCCCTCAACTTTGATTTATTAACCGCCTGGTGTCCGTGCGCTCTATAAATAATTTTTACATTACAGTGTTTGAACTCTAGCATCTTTGGGGGCGACAACTCTGCAAACTGCCAAAATAATTGAAAATGAAAGGGCTTCAGAAACATGCAAAATTGGAAGGCGTGCCACTGCAGATAAAACATCTAATGTCACAAGAGGAACTCATGGCGGGGTGGAGTGATGGCACCTCATTGCAGCTCGTTGTCATCATGTCTGGAGGTGAGACCGAGATGCCATAGAGGTCGATGATGCCACCTACCAATATGCAATAGCTAATGAAAGAGTTTTCAGATGCGGTCTGCCTCCTGGAGAGATTCACAAGTTGAGAAATCTGCGGTTAGAAGAATTCAAGAATTCATGAGAAGTATGTGTTAAGTGCTTCACGCACTTAGCACTACATACATATATTTTAGACCTGAGAAATACTCGTATGAAAGTAGCTCATATAAATTCAGTTGAATATAAGAAGTCCAACACTCTTCCAGTTACACATATATATTCTTGTTATTACTTACATTCAATAATCACAGATATAATTAAGTGCAGGTACTGAATAGCATTAGTAAGGCAGCATTAGATTTCTCACGAGCACCAGAAAAACAACATTTTTGCCAGGATCCTTATTCTCAAGTGTAGCATTACCATTCTATTTCACACAACAACCAAAAAGATTATACGAGTATTCATATAGCACAGCTAATGCTTTTCTTTTTAATTTGCAGAACGTTTACACCAGTATATTGCCCGAGTCCACCCAGTGGCATTACACCTCTACTTTATGTTGCTCAGACCAGGCAGTCAAGTATCCTAAAAATACTTCTACAATATGGGCTCCTAGAAAGAGAAAAGAATCCAGAGGACATTGTTTTTAAAATTGTATTTTACCCTTCAAGAATAAGAATAATGGATGACCACGAATTGATAGACATTCAAGAAGATGCAAAAATATGTCTACAGCTGTGTGCACGAGTCCTAAGATGTATTCCTGTCTCAGAGTTTAAGGTGAGCAAAGATTTCTTGGTTTTCCAGACGTTTAAAGAAATCACAAACAGTAATTTCACAACTATTGCACACAATAGAGCATGAAAATTACATGTAATTAGAAATAAACTGAGAAATACAGCAGTTTGCATGACGCATACTGATGAAACTCTGTACATGACTTCATTTCTACTCTGGCAGCAGTGATACTACGGCCACAAATGCTATTTCTAACACTAGAGCGATAAAGAGCAGAGCTCCAACTGTGCTCACTAATAGCACTTACAACCAGCTTTCACTGGTTCTAACTGCAGGCACAAATTTCAACAAAAATAGAGTGCAAAAAAAAGCATCAAATACCCTTCAGTTGAGTTACTTAAAATTTTTCGCAGGTGTTTGAATTGGGCACAAACTAAAAATAAAATTCCTCGTACAAATGTTATTTGTGTCAGGGAATATTCGGATTCGCTTTTTGCACAGAGCTGTTTTTTGCTTCCATGTGGCTTATTTAGAGTTCGCTGCAAATCCATATTTCGGAAAATCTGGAGGAGTACATATTTGTCCTGATAGCTCTCCAAGTTTTGTGCTCAGTTTATAAACTGAGGAAAACAATGGTGACTGATGCACGCAAACAGTATTCATGCTCCTTTTACTTGATTTGAATCTGCCTTTTCACTAATATTATGCTCGTAGATAAAACGTGGTGGCAAGTACAAGCACAAACCATAAGCAAGCTCGTAGTGCATTGAGCTCTAATTGAGTGGTAGTACAAAACTAGATTAGTCAGTGCGTCAAAGTTTCCTGTATTTGGGTTTTTCATAACCATAAAGTGCCGTGCATAAAAAGTGTTCTATTTACAAATGTGTAAAAGTACTTATCTTTTTCCTTAAAATGATTTACATTTACCCATTTGTCATAAATATTAAACGTCTACTATTTTTTTTTTATTCTAATGTAGTTGTAAACACAGCCCCTTTGTAAGTCCTTTTTTAGATCGAGCATTCGAGACCTCTTGTATATACTTTAGTATATACTTATTATATACTTATATGTGTATGTACTTGGTGGGCTCTGGAGATCAGCCCTAGGACTTGTCTGCTTCAGTTTAGGGACTTTTTCTCTGTTCAACTGCCTCTATTTAACTGTCTTGATAGAAAACGACCAGCAGAGGTCAGTAAAATACCAGAATTGTTTCCTGCTGAGGGACTATCTTCTTTTATTTTTTCTGGCAACTGCCTCTATTTAACTTTCTTGATAGAAAACGAAAAGCAGAGGTCAGTAAATACCAGAATCACTTTATCATTCTCTAGATTCCAGTCCATGGATATTGTCTTCCTTGAGCACCCGTAGACAATAATATTTTTTTCAAATCTTGTATTTTCATTGATATTAACACCGAAGGCCCTGATTTGATACTAAAACAGAGCTTTGAACTATACCATTTCCTGCTGAAAGGCAATATTTCTCACCATGTGTTTCATACCTGGCGAGTCCCGCAGTTTGGTGCTTACTTTCCCTCCATGTTAAAGAACAGTAGATGTTTCAGCACCCAGACTAATGTGCTGCATAGCTAAAGACATATAAGTCCCAAAGGCCAGACCGATTGCATTGCAAATGCTTGTTTATTGTGAGTCTGCTTTTCCGAAGAGGTTGCTTGTGTGTAAAAAGAATTTTACCCTCGGCAGGCCAATATGTTAGAGAAGCCCTCCAATCAACAAATTAGGGCTTGCCTGCAGGTGCGGATAGTTAGTTTGTTGAAGATTGATTTGAGAAATGTCTTTCTTAAATTCATAGCTGTAGGGCATGCGCACATCAAATGGCATATGGATTCTTTGCAGTATCTGCATAATTGACAGTTTGCAGCTTCTTTTTTACCTTTCCATGTGGGCAGCAAATCTTTCGAGCCATGCACTCCTAAGCCATATTGGATAAATCTTCTTTTTATTTCTAGATGAACATGCGCTGATAGATATCCTTGCGTTTTTAAGTTGTTATAGGAGTTTTTTACTGTCCAGGCATGTCGTCGTTTGGCCGGGATTTTTTATCTTCCCAAAGGGACATTAGCCATGGCATTACATGCCCTTGTGAATGTAAGCCTTTGCTGTCCCATATCTCTTGTACACCCAGTTCCTCTAAAGCTTTTCCCAGTTGTGCGCCCCATGAGTTGGGTTGTTTTTATTCCATCTGAGCCTTAATTTCTGCCAAACTTATATTGTAAGTCAATCAATCAATCAGACAGATTTGTATAGCGCGCTGCTCCCCCGTTAGGGTCTCAAGGCGCTGGGACAGGCGGGGGGAGCCGCTACTGCTCGAAGAGCCAGGTCTTGAGCTGTTTCCTGAAGGAGAGGAGCCACATTCTGATGCTCGAAGCTTCCAGCAAAATTTTATGAAGGTACTCAGTCTTTAATATTTCTGGTTCAGTAGTCCAAATTCAATATGGACCTGGGCAGGGGATGCTGGTTTCGGGAGTTCAAAAACGGCCGTGTACACCTTGGTTTGAAGCTCATTCAATGTTTCGATTTCCTTTCAATACCATATTACCAGGCCGTATGTCAAAGAGGGTAATATTTGTGCAGCCATCACTTTCATCAGGTGGTTATAGGAAGGGCCACTCAATTTCTTTTTTAGCAAAGTGTAGGCGAAGATTAATGATTCTGCTTTTGCTCTCATTGTCTTTATTTGGTCCTTGAATGATATTCATCGCCCAATCGTTATATCCAAATATTTATTTGAGGCTATCGCTTCTACTTGTTTGCCTTTTACATGTCATTTGTATTATTAAACTGAGTCTTCACTAAATGTACCACCTTTGTTTTCTTCCTGTTCAATTCTAACCCTTGCCCCTCAAGGTAATTTGTCAGAGCATTTATGACTCTTTGCAGACCGATCGAACTTCGGCTCAAGACCACAATGTCCTCTGCGTACGGAAGGTATACAATTGACTTGTTTGCCAAGTTGGGTGGGTCGCTATATATACTTTTAACAGATAACTGTTTATGTCTGCTAGATACAGGTTGAATAGACTCGGTGCCAACAAGCAGCCTTGTTTCAGACCATGCTTGGTGTTTATTTTGGCTAATACTCAACTGCCGTCTCCGAGTTTCACCTGGGCCCAGGTGTCGCTGTGTAGGGCTATGATGGCATCCAGTAAATTTAATGGTAGTCTCAATGCTTTCAGTTTTGCCCAGAGACAATCGCGTGGAACTCAGTCAAATGCAGATTTTAAATGTACAAAGCAAGAGAACAGCTGGAATTTTTTTCTCATGCTTTTTCTGAAAGCAGGGCCAGGATTGTCAGGTTTGTTGTTGTTCCCGTGGCGCTCCTGAATACAGTTTAAAATTCCGGGATCACGCTTTTCTCCTCCTGCCAAGTTTGGAAGTGTGCTAGGATGCAGGAGGCATATAGTTTTGCCTCTACATCCATCAGAGCTATCAGCCTGTAATTTTCTGGCTGGGTGCGACTTCCATTTTTATATATTGGGTGAAATATGTTCCCTTTCCAAGAAATTTGTGTCCTGTTCTGACTGTAGATATAGTTAAAGAGGAATATGAAATACTCGGCCCAATAGTCTGGAGCTTGCTTGAATAGTGCATTTGGGAGACCATTCAGCCCGCTGCTCCCTCTGTTTTCAGTTTTTTTATTATTCCTTTTATTTGTTTTGTGTCAGTTAATGCCTTGTATCCACGTGTACTTGTATCAAATGAGACTCCTTGCAATTTCACACTTTTCAGCTGTCAGAAGCGGCTCGTCATTGCTACGTTCCTTTCCTCTGTCTTTTCTGGCTGTCGAACCTCCTGCACCTGTGACTCCTCGATGGTATTATTGTTTTGTGGGTTGGTATACATTTTCTGAACTATCTGTTTCCATGTTTCTTCACTTATTCCCGCGTTTAGATACTGTCTTTATCCTTACATTAGTTTTTTAATTATGCCCCAAAATTCCTGGCTGTTTGGCAGTTTGCTTGTCCAGAAAAGTTTCACCCAGAGATCTTCCTTATGTGTCTGTTTAGCCTCCCTACATTCCTTCCTGTATTTCTTCCTCATTGATGCGAATTCACTTTTATCTGTTTTTATTCCTTTTCTTTTAGCCGCTGCCTGAGTTCTAACCTCTCTTGCGATTTTTCTTTTCTAGTCTCGCAGGTGTTTATTATACCACAGATTGTTCCTTGCTTCTAATCTGCATGAGTTTTTCCCGGTTACTGGTTTTGCTGGCAACTTTTTAGTAGGATTTTTCCTAATTGCACCCAATTATTTACAATGTGTTCCTCGCTCTGTGTCCCTTTATTATTTATGTATCCATACACTGCATCTATGATTTGTTTTATGTTGTTTCTTTGCCACTTTAGTTTTCTTAAATTTTAACTTTCTGGTATTTCTGTTAGGTCCTTTACTTTACTTGTCTCAGACAGTTACATTTTTATATCAAGCTCCTGCGAGAGGTGGTCACTCTCTGGACGAGGGCGGATTTGAAAGGTGTTAACCGTATTGAGAAGCTCCTTACTAACAAAGGTGTAGTCTATTGTTGATTTCCTCTTGCCACTCAGGAAAGTTATTGATGCAGGTCTGTCGCCTTTTGTATTTCCATTCAGGATTGTCAGACCCAGAGCTTCCAGCTCTAGTTGACTATCTGTTGTTTTGAGTGTTGTTGGCCTAGCTTGTATTATTTCTGTGTTTGAGCCAAAATATTTTGTTAATTAGGTGAGCTGTTTTTTGCTACCCTCAAGAGAAACTTTGTGCCCTTTTCTTTGTCCTGTTATGTTTTTGGCAACTCCATTTTTTGTAGTAGCAGATACGGGTATTTTGGAGACGTATGATGCTTTAGAGTTATTCCCCAGGCTTCCAAGGCAGTTCTGCTTGCATAGATCAAGTCGGCTATTTTCTTGGAGAACCAGGTAGTTAATGTTACTTTTCATTTAGCCCTTTTTCCATTTGCAGGAATTCAACTGCTAGGAGGTCTGTCGATGTTATTTTCCTAAGTTCTGAAATTTCTTTAAACAGTCTTAGCAGGTTGCCTCTATTTAATATGTTACTCCAAAGAACAACGGTGAGGGTACTAGCACTGTAGCACACCAGATAACCAAATTCCTAAGAAAGTTCCAAAATATATGTCTTATCTTGATCTGTTGTCCGCTCAAAACCTCATAGAATCCACCGTTCAAAGATCCATAAATTGTCCAATGTAACTCCAACGATTTGAGGGAGCGGAATCCAATTGATGAAATATCACAGGGTCAAAATTTGTTGAATCCCAAATTCATTCTTTATTGAAATATCAGTCACAAGAAATGACGACAGATTCCGCAGTCCACTTAAATGCTTCTCAATCAATCCAAATACTCAATAACATCAAACAGCCGACGCGTTTCGTCCGGTGACGAACATCATCAGGGCTGTTAAAAATAAATCAAACAAAGAAACAAACATTATATATATTATAACTATGATATGATAGAACAATTGAATCACATTGCTCCGTAACTGTTACTGAAAAAATAAATATACATGATGTTACACCTGCCTATTTAACAATCTAACCCAATCTGATTTGATGCATTTGCATTACTGTATATAACACATTACCAGATTTCACAGAATTTATACCAAGTTTCCTTACACTAGACCTTCAAACATTTATTCTACATGACCCAAGTTATTTCCAAAAGTAAGATTATACTCTGTTTGTCACAATGCCTACCTTCCAATAATTTTTCACAGATACATTTTCCTTTAGTCAGTGTATATCACACCACATGGCACAAAAGCGCAGATCCTGTAATCCAAAACATCCCATTAATGTGGATGAATATGGTGCATAATACATACATTTTAATTAAAATATTTACACAGTCGCTATTACTTAAAAACTTCATGTTCTCCTTGGCACTATATCAGAACCCAGTCAACTCTTCGCAAACTGGTGTATGTGTGAACCAACATATACCGTTACCTTATATTCATGCTTCCCCTAACTTTAAAGTCATTAAAGTAAAAAATCTCACCTATATTCCCAAATCTGTTCCTGAATGGACCTCTACTTCCCTTTCTTCCTTCAGTATGTAGTGTTTGTCTGAAAAAAAAACGTTCATATTTGTCAACATGACTGAGCTCATGTGTCAAGACATTTTAAGCTGCGTTCCCCCATAACTGCTTACCAATGAAACTGTAAAAATAGTTCCAATCCAACATTAACACTCCTCCAAGTATCTCCTATTTGCGGTTCAATATAGGTGAGATTTTTTACTTTAATGACTTTGAAGTTAGGGAAGCATGAATATAAGGTAACGGAATATGTTGGTTCACACATACACCAGTTTGCGAAGAGTTGACTGGGTTCTGATATAGTGCCAAGGAGAACATGACGTTTTTAAGTAATAGCGACTGTGTAAATATTTTTATTAAAATGTATGTATTATGCACCATATTCATCCACATTAATGGGATGTTTTGGATTACAGGATCTGCGCTTTTGTGCCATGTGGTGTGATATACACTGACTAAAGGAAAATGTATCTGTGAAAAATTATTGGAGGGTAGGCATTGTGACAAACAGAGTATAATCTTACTTTTGGAAATAACTTGGGTCATGTAGAATAAATGTTTGAAGGTCTAGTGTAAGGAAACTTGGTATAAATTCTGTGAAATCTGATAATGTGTTATATACAGTAATGCGAATGCATCAAAACAGATTGGGTTAGATTGTTAAATAGGCAGGTGTAACATCATGTATATTTATTTTTTCAGTAACAGTTACGGAGCAATGTGATTCAATTGTTCTATCATATCATAGTTATAATATATATAATGTTTGTTTCTTTGTTTGATTTATTTTTAACAGCCCTGATGATGTCCGTCACCGGACGAAACGCATCGGCTCTTTGATGTTATTGAGTATTTGGATTGATTGAGAAGCATTTAAGTGGACTGTGGAATCTGTCGTCATTTCTTGTGACTGATATTTCAATAAAGAATGAATTTGGGAATCAACAAATTTTGACCCTGTGATATTTCGTCAATTGGATTCCGCGCCCTCAAATCGTTGGAGTTCTATTTAATATGTCCTGTCTCCCTTTCGTTGGATATTCTGGCTTGAATAACAGTTTTGGTCTATACTCCGCTGCGTTGTTTATGTGGATTTACTCCTGGTTAGTACTCTTTGAATTATCTAGGGTTGTAGTATTGTCTCGTCTTATGTGACCTCTGTTTTCTTGCCATGTTTTATCTTGAATTGGGGTGTTCAACCTTCCATTTGTTGCTTCCAGAACCTTGCTCCCTTTGTTGTGACTGGTTCTTGAACTTGGTTGATCTGCCCTTGGAGTGGCTTTGGTGTTTAATTTACAGACCCGGCACTTACTGTTAGTCAAAACTAGAATTGAATATTTTTTACCTGATTCTTTTGTTAATTGGTTGCCTAGCATTTTTTCTATTAGTATTTCTGCCTCTTTATCGTGTTTTTTATGCAGTTTCCTGAAGTTTTTGTTGTTGGTCTTGCTGCCACATTCTCTTGTTTTGTTTCACAATGTACTCTTTGAGCTCCAACCTGATGTTGGACTTGGTTTCTTAATTCACCCGGCTGTTTTGTATTTCTGCGTTTGGGTTCTGTCCTAGACAGAGAGTAGTCTGTTTTTGGGTCCCCTTGTAGTTTAACCTCTTCCTCTTTTTTGATGTTGTGTTACTAGTAGTTTGATTGGGGGTATAAAATGTTTGTATTGATTTGTTTGAAATTACTGAAAAATCAGACTGATTTGAGTTTGGCCAGACATGTCCTCTGTTGATTCTGTTTTGCCTTTATTATTTCCACTTACCATTGCCGGTTGCATAAACATTGGGTACATTTGTCTCGTTACCAGAGCGGTTTGTCTACTAAAGTTGAGCCTGGCCTTCCTAGTTTGTTTTCATTGCCTTTTTGTGGTCAAACCTCTAGGTGGACTTCTGGGGGGCGTTGCTAGTGCAAAATCTTGGATTTTACTAGTGCATCTCGATACCTCTGTTGCCTCTTTTTTTTTTGCTTCCACCTTCCATAGAGTTTGTTGTCTTGTTGGACACCGCTGGGTCTTGAATTTCTTTACTCTATTGTATTGTAGTTGTGGGGCAGTTTTTTCTGTGGCTTGTACTGCGTGTAATATTCCCATGAGGATTTCAAGGAGCCAATATGTCTATTATTTGGCCACATCCGCAAGTGTTTTGTTTTTGCGGGTGGCTTCTGCTTTCTTCATTTGTGTTTTGTACTTTGGTGATTTGGGCTGTTATTGTTTCTAGTTTATGATTGATTCCTGCTATATGTCCTGCTATCAGATTAATTAGGTCAATCTGCACCTCAAGTTTATCTGATTGAAAATTTAGCACCTTGATGGCTTGCTCTAGAGTGGCTAGTAGTGTTTCACTAAATTGAGCTTTAGAGTTGATTTGTGGGAATGTCCCTGATATTTGTTCGATTCCACTTACAGATGATATTGAGATCGGGGATGACAGTTGTTTCCATCTTGCTGGCGAGCAAGCATTTTTTTCTCCTTTGTTTCCCCCTTTGTATTTCGGGGTTAGAGTTGGTTTTAGGAGTGTGGAGGCTCACCCCCGTTCCTCTCCAACAAACATGATTATGGTCAGAGCTACTTTGGGACTGGGCTTAGGTTTGTCTGAATGGATTAAATATTGGAATACGTCTAGGTTTAATATTTTATATTCCTGGGCTTGGAGGAGGTCCGCGTTGTTTGAGAATGAGAAGGAGCGAGACCAAGCTCCTTCCGATTGGACTTCCGGTGTACCATTTTTGACCTGAGTTGCTTTTTCTGGGACTCCTTTCAGATCCAGGCTTGTTCCACTAGTAGCCTCCTTGATCTTAGTCAGTGAGATTTCACTTGTGTGTACCTGAGCAATTGTTGTTATCAGTCTACTTGAAATAGTTATCTACTTTTGGTCAGAATTTGCTGCACTTGCCACTATACTATGTTTTGGGGGGTGTATGGTACTTTCATTGGGCTTTGCTAGTTGAGTCTGTACTATTGCTGGTCCTGTTGTCTGGGGGCTATCCATGCCAGATTTATTCAGAAGTATAGCGTAAAAAGAAAAAACCTTTTAAGGGGTTCCCTGATGCACATGGTCCTTAAACCAACAAAGAAGAGATTGGCACAGAAGCTGGAATATCATAATAACAATTTTATTAACCTAACATGAGGGGGACTGCGTCTAGACAGTACCCTCAGGCCACTGTATGAGACAGTCCAATCAGTAAAGAAACCCTGGGTCTTTTATGCCCAGTTTATTGCTGAGTTAGCATGAAGACTCGAAAAGAGGCAGTACAAGTGTGCCCACAATTAGCTATTACACATATAAGGATTAACAGAAAATAGTTAGTCAACCAAGTAGGAGGAGTAACAGAGTTGCTGACATCAGTTAAAATAGCCTGACAGGTGTACACTAAGAGCAGGAGCATTCTACCAGCTAGGCTTTTCTGAGCATGTGCAGTGCTCAGACTCAGTACTGAAGGAGTTAACTGTAACTGATGACTTAAGCAGAATACAAGGGCAGGCAATAGTGAAGAGGGAGAAAGCACATGGCGAGCACACGGCTTCCTAAAATGGCTTCAGCTGATGCTAATAGCCATTGCAGCTAGTTTCCACAGATGGCCGTTTCAGCATTAGCTGGAGATATCCGCTATGATCTAGAAGGAATATAGGAAATATTTTGCACATTTATTCTCGTAAATTCATTAGTATCCTGATCCATTGCTAGGTGGGCATTTACATTTGAACATTTCGTTTAACTGGTGAGATACAAGTAGGAATACATGGGGAACAGAACATTGGGTCATAATGAACACACTGATAGCAGGAGAGAATAATGGCTATTATTACAAACAGAACTATCAATATTTTCCAACCCCAAGCAGAAAGTAAATCCTAAAACCATCCAGTCCAATTCTATGTTTCAGGGCTTTGATGTATTTCAGTGAATATCTATTTTAATTTCAGACTAGCCAACAGACCATGTCTAATATAATATCTTAATAAAACAGATTTTTTAATAGACCTTTCGAGTGTTCTTTTTATGAGGGCTAGAGTACCAATTTAATATGCTCAGGAAGAGGGCAAAGTAATATTTGTCAACTATTCAAAAAAACTTTTCTCTTGCAGAATAAACAATATTCCAAATACTAATAATAAAGAAAATATAATGATCATTACAAAAACTATTTTCGCTCCATGAGACCAGGAGGACCACACAGGGTCATGGGAATTAGGACGAGGAGCCGCAAAGGGCTGCTCCTCCTCAAAAAAAAGGACGACTAAAGGGGTACATTGCTAAAAAGTACTTGAAGAAATAGAAGCCGTTGTACAACCCGCCAGAGGGGAGTCTTCTCCCTGTGTCCGTCTGAGCCTCACAGGCAGGCTCCTATCATTCATCAAAACATTGGAGCTGCACAACTTGCAACTCAAGGAGAAGAAAACCATGATCCTGCCAAGTGTCTCAGGCAGTGCACCAGTATTCTTCACTTTAATCTAACAGTCACCTAGGGCCTTCCCTGCTGTTATAGTTGCCAGCAACGTCTGTGCCGGTTCCCTTCACCTTGGCTTTAAGCTGGACTGGCGCTGACTCTCCAGGCTGGATCTGATGTCCGGACCCCTCTGGCAATGGTTGTAGGGCTGCAGATATCTATTGGTGGTCAGAACAAAACACCTTTAGACAAGACATACAAATAATCTATCAACAGAGAGGATGCTCTATTTTCAAGTACTTTTTTTTACGCTTGAGGCGCCCCATACATTAGCAAGGAACCCAAGAACCACTTCATCTATCTGAGAGTAAAAATCCTGGACCTATTACACTATTTAAAGCAGCCAAGGAAGTCTAAGTTTATTTACTAAAATCTGAGGAAAAAAGAAAAACAATATGGGCATACTCTAAATCCTTACATTTGTGCTTTCCTACATTATTCATCTGAAGAACCTCAAGAAAGGGAATTTTTAGAACAAGCATTCTTTTGTGCTTCTTGTCTTAACAAGCTTGTGTTTCATAAGTCATAACCTTTCACTACTTGTACATGACTGCAGACACTTGTAAAATGATTTTTCTTACGTAAAAACACCTACATTTTATGCTTATGACCATGTTCTCATGTTATGGGCGCAGCAGGAAAATCTAAACCTGCTCATTTAACAGTGACTAACAAAACCTCAACATAGTGGGTACATGAATTTCTCCAGTAGAACCTATTGTGGCAAACAAACTAATATAAAGCAATATTTTCCTTCACAATGCGTGCTGAGGATCACACGGACATACTTCCTAACATTATGAACCCATGAGCATTCTACTTTTCATGATCTGAACTATGTAACATCATTTTTCAAAGGAAAAAAAAACAAACATTCACCAGCTCTGAAAAGGGGCTGTCAGATCAATTAAACAGACAAACAAAAGACTAGCAATGCCCTTGCAAAACTATATGTATCATGAGAATAACATAAACAATAATGGTGTTATCACCTGAGAATTTTAGAACAAACACTGCCCACATATAGTTCCCTTTAAAGGTCAGATAAGGGAACAGAAATCTAGACTACTCATCCTTTCATAATTTCATCAGACAGGATGGGCAGCAACATGGCATATTTATTTATTCATTTTATTAATGCTAACAATTTTAAAACAGTATTACTGAATAGCCAATAAAACATCTCATGGCCGTTCCTAGACAGCTTAGACAGGCTCCAGAGAGAGAGTGAGAAAGAGAGAGAGAGAGAGAGAGCACATAAATCAAGGAAAATTACAATGTGTTACTTAATTTTAGTCATCCTTAATTTGCCCAGGAGCTAATCTCCCTAATCTCCTCCCCCATGTGACAGTAGCTAACCTGAAACAGGTGACCTCCTGTCGACAATAATATTTACCTGAGCTAGCTAGAAAACATTAATAACCAACTACCAATTCCTTTAGCATTTGTACTAGTGTAACATGAGGGCGCATGAATGCAAACTGAATTTCATTGCCTTTTGATCTGGCCCTAGCACAACAATTTTAAGCAATAGTTCTGTATGTATGGCAGAGTTATTCTCTGCAAATGGCCTACAGACACTGCAATCCGTTGATAATGGTATTCAATAGGATAAACCCCACCTGCATATCTCCTACACTTGAAAAGAGCGATATCCCCATGTGCTCCTAACAGAATATGCAATATTTCCTCCCACTCCCTACATTGTGGTAAAGTGTTGCTCAAATTCAACTTTGATGCTAGGAACTTATATAGTTTTTCACAGTACGATTATTAGACATTACAAAATGCAAAAACGATTATAGTGCAATTATTTTTAATAACATTTTTTATTTTCATAAATTCAATTTTTTTGATGTTTCCACATATGAAAAGCAAGCCTCATTCCTTTCCTTTTGCCTTTAAATGCATGCATTTATAACACTAAGCACAGAAGCTTTACTGAAACATAAAATAGTTTGTGCCACTTTTTAAAGGGCAGTAATTATTTACCATCAAAACCACAAATGTGCTTATGTAAAAAAGCAACAAGAAAGAAAGTCCCTACCATGAATCCTTTCTCTTTTATCTAAAATAATGAAATTGTATTTCTAACTTACAAAAATCAGTAGTCTGTTAACGGACGCCTTCCTATCATGCTGTACTAATTTAAAACCTAGTTCCCACAGCCTGATCTGTAGCTTTGTGGCCGGGCATAGCCATGTGTTGTTTACTCAGCTGTGCTTAACTCAATTTCCATGCCTTTTTCAGAAGAAAACCCCTTTTCTGTATTGCAATGTCATGAAAAAGTTTGATCTCCATTTCTAACATCTGCTGTTCAGACAGCTTCCTTCAGTACAGGCAGCTTTGAACAGCTGTTTGAAAGCTCGTTTTCTGGTGCTGGAATTTTGAGCACAGTGCAGTCTATTTAAAACTCAGGAATTCCAAGCCAGCACAAATCTATCATCATGTAATGTGGAAAAAGGGTGCGTTTATTTCAGCAGCAACCAATTTACTCAGATGATGGGAATGCCTTTTAATATTAATATCTAAGGATAATGCTGTAACATTTTATATTGAGTCCTTGTTATACAATTTCGTTTTTTGTTTTCTTTCTATGAATGTTCTATTTTTTTTCCTAATGAGTGTTAATTCTAATGTTTTTACCATTGTGGCAATATTTACACATCTATATTTTATTACTGTTTCACTTTTAATGGTAGCGTGCAGCTATTTAGCATATGTTACATAATACATTCCTTGAATTTTAAAATGTAGTTCTTTCAATGACATTTGCATACCAGAATGACGTCAAAAAACAAATTGAGCTCATTCCAGACATTTTCAAGAAGGGGGTCATACACTCAGAACACACAACACCGCTTATTAAAACAAGCCATTCTCACACAAAAAACATTGTCACTTCCCACAAATCAACACTTAGGACAAAGCCCACAGGCTGTACTCAAACAAAACCATTTGTAAATACCAATTGTAAGTCATATTTACAAATGAAAGGACTCTAAAAACAAATATTACAGAGATTACACCAAGACAAATAGACAGCCAAAAGCCTGCCATGTTAACAAAAAAACAGGCTTGAGCCTAAGACCTTTTTCAAAAGTACACCAAATTACCAGTTGGGCTGGCAGAGCACTCAAAAGCACCACTTATGAATTTTACTCAGTGCGCAGATCAGGATCCTTTATATATATATATATATATATATATATATATATATATATATATATATATTTGTTCTATGGTGTACTCGTCATCATGAAAGAAATACCATTTTTAATATACCTAAACCTATTCAGGTATCCCCTCTAGGGGAATCAGCTGAGTGCTTTCTAAATCCATATTGGTACCTCCAAGACAGCAGCACTGTCTACGAAGTGTGCTAAGAGCAGACATGCCAAAATATTATAGCATATATAATATTATTCGTAAAGTGACCCTTAACACAATGTGTGCCTTTCAAGTTTTCAAAATTTAGAGAAAAATCTCCTCATTACCTGCCTTCATTTGCCGCAGCAAATAAACAAACAAACTAGAAACTTGGCCAAGTCATTCCAAAACAAAAGTGTTGCTACAGCAACCTTACAAACCAAAGTCTCCAGCTTCCAACTACCAAGTTCTGAGTGACCTAACGGTCGCTTTAAAATACGCACTCCAAAGAAAATCTCGGTCGGGAGCGGCCAACACCTGGCGGGTCAGATCGGGAAAACCGGAAAACACGTTGGTCTGCAAAGACAAAGAGTCTCCTTGTGCAGGGTACCTCCTCAGTAGATTCCTGCTCTGTCCTCCTCAGTAGATTCCTGTCTTCCGTCAAGACCATTCCCTTGAATGGCCGCGTCTCTGATGAGACCCACGTTTGGGTGCCAATTTGTAGAAAGAAAAAAACCTTTTTAGAGGTTCACTGATGCACCTGGTCCTTAAACCAACAAAAAAGAGATTGGCACGGAAGCTGGAATATCACAATAACAATTTTATTAACCTCACATGAGGGAGACTGCGTCAATACAGTACCCTCAGGCCACTGCCTGAGACAGTCCAATGAGTACAGAAACCTTGGGTCTCAAAAAGAGGCAGTACAAGTGTGCACACAATTAGCTATTACACATATAAAGACTAACAGAAAATACTAAGTCAACAAAGTAGGGGGAGTACCAGAGTTGCTGACATCAGTTAAAATAGCCTGACAGTTATACACTAAGAGCAGGTGCATTATACCAGCTTGGCCTTTCTGGGCATATGCAGTGCTGTGACTCAGTCCTGAAGGAGTTAACTGTAACTGATGACTTAAGCAGAATACAAGGGCAGGCAATAGTGAAGAGGGAGAAAGCACATAGCGAGCATATGGCTAACTAAAATGGCTGCCAAAAAACAAAATGGCTCCAGCTGATGCTAATAGCTATTGCAGCTAGTTTCCCCAAAAGGGCTCGGTAGACCCGGGGCCTCTTCCAATGAAGCATATATAGAGGCCATAGGGGCCTTCAGAAAGAAAAATGTCTGCTTTTCGTTTTTTCCCCCTATGTTGAAGAATGCTGGTTCTGGTGTTGGTGCTGAGACCAGACTCTCTTTTTGCCTAGTCGTTTTTTAATTGTTAATATTTGGGGTAAGATCCTTTGAAAGGGCACTCTTCCTTGGTTTCCATGTGATTGCTTTATGAAGTTTCCCCGATCTCATTTTTTAAATTAATAATTGTCTGACTGCGGAATGTGGTTTATGTACTGAGCTTTAACTTAACCTCAGGATTGTTTGCCGCCGACTGCTGTCTGCGATTATTTGTTGTGGGTAGCCTCCATTTGGGTTAACCCCTTCCATGTGTGCGTCAGCCAACGGCCGTCGTAAGCACTACCTTTGTAGTGCAGCGCACGTCCGGTGGCGACGTGGCCCTGGCAAAATGCGATGCTGTGCGCGCTATGAATTTCGTTTTATTAATTAAATTGTGTACTTACCTGCAATTATCCATATGCCAGTTTTTAGCACCCTCCACCCTGCCCCTCCCCGCTTCCCTGCCCCACCGTAACTGCATCCACGGGCCGCGGCTGGTGAAAACAGTGTCCCTCGTGTGATACCTGAATTCAAATCAAACTTGACCCTCCATGTTTGTTGCTGGAATATTTGCCCCAGGCATTGGCGCCCTTTAAATTAAAAAAGTGATACACCAGACCAGTTGAACATGTTTCTGGTGGATTTTTCTCATGAATATGGGGATCATTCAATTGTAGCTTTTGTCTGATCTTACCTATGAATTTTGTGGATTACTTTCAGTAATCTCCACACCAGGAGTATAAAGGATATTAATATGTTTCAGCCCTGATGCAGTTCAAAACCATTTTTGAACGAAACGCATTGGTTGGCTGTCAATTTGTATGGGAATTTTATAAATTGAAAGTTGTTCTGAACAGGGCCCCCCCCCCCCAAACACTTTTGGCTCAGGGCCACCAAAATCCTTAAGATGTCCCTGGGAGCACTCATTTAAAGTGATAAAAATCGATTACAAAAGTAGTCCCAAGAACAGTTGCTTTAATTAGATGTGAGGATGAATAGTTGTAACTGGCGATCTCTTGGGAAGGCTGAACAGATGAAGTGGCATGATGCACGCATGCAATGGACAAATGGGGTTAACGAATTTAAGAGCGACAATGGTGCCAGCCAATGGAAAGCCTATTGGCGGGCTGTAGCCCACAACAGTGGATACAGCTTGTCTCGATTCGAGACAGTGTATGCGTGCCGTCTGGAGCCGAGACCTAAAAAGTACTGCACAGTCTTGGGGCAGAGGGCCAGAGGAAAAGGGGAAAATGATGCATGCATGCAGGGAAAAGTTTTAATGATATGATAAGCCCTTGGAATCAATAAACATATCAACCGAATGTCTTAAATGTCTTAAATCTTCAGTAACTAAACCACAGCTGTGGTTGAGTTACTGAAGATTTAAATTGTTTCCTTCATAAAAATTATCTCCAGATCCATGACCATAAGGAGACGTATCCTACAGAGTCAGCAATGCTAACAAAGCTGTTGAGTAGATTGATGAGATTAAGGAAAGCGGCTAGAATTTGTAGTTCAGCCTGCTGCGCACCATTTCAGCACAAGGAAGAGATCTTTTTAGGCACTCTTGGTGAAACAGGAGTATGGCTTTTATCGAGAGTTGCAGGGCAATGGGTTCACAATGGACATGCTGGAGAGATGGCGAGCGCTGTGGCTGTGACATCGGGGGCCCCTGTGCCATGACTAATCGTCCAAAAGTGGTACTTTCTGAGAAGTCTTACTGGCATCTTGATTGAGATCAGCAAGACAATGCTCCATTGATACAGAATGTGTAATATGAATGGAAAAATGGAGATCCTCACAAGTTGTAACTTAGGAGGAGAGAAGAAAGTTGGAAGTGAAGGAGATGCAGATCACGCCAATGCAGGGCCAGGTGTCTATCAATACTGTGGAATCGGAGTACAGAGGACTGTGACTATGACTATGACTATGTTCAGATGGGAAATGTGAGTTGTTGAACAGCCTGAGTCAGAGTAACATGCTTCGAATACTGAGGATGCAACCAGGGATTATAGCAGAAAATAAGTCCGGGTGTATGACAGAGATACTGTCAGACTTCCTGGGAAATCAATGGATCCCGATAGCGAAGTGATTGTGAAGGCTTACATGCTCATCTCAAAGTCACTAAGAAATAGGGGGAGAGGGCATGGCACAGTGATCATGATGTTTACAGAGAAATATTTCTGGGTGGCAATCCAGAAGAAAACTGTGGTACTGGTGGGGAACAGCTTAGTTCTCTTTCCAGACCTCAGCCTAGTCACTTCCATCAGGAATAGAGAACTAATGGCTGTACGAAAAGAGTTGTTGATGAAGTGGTTGAAGTTATCAAAGAGCCATCAGTGATATTAAGGGCCAGATAAACCAAGAGCTTGCATTGTCCTTGCGCCATGCACGGTGAGGTAAGGACAATGCAAGAACTTAAGTGTAAAGCTTGCTTTCGTGGCTCTGTGTGACATTATTAAATCTGGAGTAACGTAAGGCTGCGCAGGTCACAACCTTGGATGACTCTGCCCTTGGAAGGCAATCCATGGGTACAGCGAGGGTGTTCATACATCACCCATGGTTTTGGCTCATTCACAGATTTACTAACAGTAGTAAACCTGGGAACGCGTCAAAATGGTACACCTTCCCAGGGGAGGTCTAAAGAGAAGAAATATGTTACTTCTTGTTTTTCCCCTCTCGACATGTGCAGTATTCTGCAGTACACATAGAGAGAGGAACATGACTCAGAGGATTGCTTCTGTGCACCTTCCTGCACAGAAGCAATCTTGGCTGTAACACAGGCACCGTTGCACCGAGGTGTGTCAGCACAGAGGGAGAGCTTCTTAGTAGATGCAGTGCATTGCTGCCCTCTCCATTTGACAGTGTAGCATGTTATATTGCTGTGTTACATTTTTCCAAATATTAGTAAATCTGCCCCTAAGTGTGAAGCAAGGGGGCAAGACGTTTTGATTTTTGCACTGGGAGTCAACGCATTAGAGTTTACTGTCCCTGGGGTCCTCGAGTGACTGTGACGATATGGGACATGTTTCGGTTGAGAAAGGAAAATGTTGTTCATACAGTTAGCACAGCAAACAATTTACAAAAAACAGCTGTGGTTTAGTTACTGAAGATTTAAATTGTTTCCTTCATAGAAATGATCTCCAGATCCATGACCATAAGGGGACGTATCCTACAGAGTCAGCAATGCTACCAAAGCTGTTGAGTTGATTTATTATATAGTAGATTAAGCCAAAACTATCAATATTGAAAATGTACTCTTAAATTCACAGCAAAAGGGTATAAGCTGAATCAAGTTGCTGTAATTTGCTTTTCTATGCTGAAAATGCTTAAGAAAGTTCTCCCTTTCCTCCCTGGCACTTCCTAGGACACCATATAGCAGGCGGTGATAATTTCATTCCTTGTCCATGGGAACTGTCTCTATCTTGGCATAATATGTCAGGTTCCCTGCTCCAAAGGTGTCAGGTTGTTCAGAACTCTGCTGCCTGGTCGTCAATCTGTTTGAGACTAAAGGAACTTCACTGGCGTCCAATTCAGAAATGCTTCAACTTTAAATCTCTCAGTTCTGTTCATCGTGCCTTTCAATAGGTTGTGCCCACCTACCTGAGATGTAAATTTCACCCTTACTGTCCCACTAGGTCTTTCTGCAGCTCAGCTACAAACCTGATCTTAGTTACTTGAATCTCCCATAGTCACTCTGGTGGTTGCACCTTTCCTTTCCTGACACCTAAGATCTGGAATTCCCACCTAGAGCACCTTCATCTCATGCCTTGCCACCTCCAGTTCAGAAAGAGGCTGTAAACATAGTTTTTCAGCACCACCTAATTTCATAGCTCCAAGAAGCATCTTCTCAGCCCCATGATAGTCTTTCCTGGGTAGCAGTGCACTTTAGAAATCTCTGGGGCATACTAGCAAGAACCTCATTAACATTATCAACGTTTTAGCGCCACGAAACTGCCGCTAAAACGGCGATAATGGGATTGCTTATATGCGTTATAGAATTCCAATAGAAGCCCAGGTTAGATGTCCTGCACATCTAACCTGGGCTTCTATTGGAATTCTATAACTCATATTAGCAAGCCCATTATCGCCGTTTTAGCGGCAGTTTCCTGCCGCTAAAACGGCGATCATTTTGAAGAGGTTCTTGCTAATATGCCCCTCTATTCATTATTTATTAATCCATAAAATCCATTTACTAGTAGTTGCAATATGACATGATAAATGTAAAAACAAGACCTCCAAAGACAAGACCTATTTTGTAGAAGTAGAATGTAAATTGTGGCTAGTCCTGAAAGATTCCTAAATCAAGAGGAATTAAATACGTTGGCTTGATGTAAAAAGGACATCTTAAATATGTTGGTGGTTAATGACCTCTGCTTGGCTACTGGATTACAGAAGACGACAATTATTTGAATGATAATTTGGATTGGCTGATTGATGCCATCTATTCACTTTTATTGTGAATTTAAAAGTTAATTTACAATATTGATAGTTTTGGCTTGTTCATCGGATATATAGAACCTTTTTTGTCTCTCCATTGTCCCCATTTTCACAAAGTAATATTTCAGGATAATTGATTTGTGAATAGAACATTTCTACTTTTCATGTGAATTCGGTCCTATCTTGAGTTTCTTGGTGTGTCAGCTTAAGGGCTTTGTTTAGACTTTAGACTTTTCCATTTGTCGCCGAAGGCTGTAGTTTGGCGGTACTTATGCTTTCAGTAAGCATATTTAAACCTAGAAAAGTAGGTGTCAACCCCTTTTAAAAAGGCTAATCATCTTTCAAGGGGATGTGAAGAGCTATAGACCCATTACTCTTCTCTCCACCCTCTCTAAAATCAAAGCTAAACACCTTGTGAAATGGCACTCAGGCTTTCTGAAACTACAGGAGACTGTCACGCCTGCCAGCCCTTCAGAGGAAATGTAGACCAAGCAGACAACGCGAGACCAATCCAAAATGGCCACGTGATACTGCGCATGTGCGAGAGGATCGGGCAGGATACTAAAGCCTGATCTCCCCACTGCTCTGTGCTTCGCGCTCTAGTTTTCACGTCGCTAGTTGCGGCGCGTCATTTCCGCTTCGCCCGCCTCGCTCACCTTGTTTCCTGTTGAGGGTCCTGCCTAATCGGACCCACCTTGTTCCCTGATGATCGAGTTGTCCTTCGCAGAAAAGAACCTTTGCCTATTTCTTTTACTGAAGCGCTGCTGTGCTTCACTGAACCTCAAAGTTTAGAGGTTAAGCTTCGGAATACCGCTTTGCATAAATTGCGGTCTATTACCGATCCTCCTCTTTTTGTTTTGGTTCCAAACATTGTCCCCGGTGCCGGCTGTCTCCTCTCAGAGTTCTTGACGGGCCCCCTTACCTACACTCCTGCGGATCCGCCATTTGGCCGGACTACAGTTCCGTCAAGCGGCCGGCCTTACGAGGTGTGGGTGGTTGGTGCTTACTATTGGATTCTGGGAGTTGTGGTCCGCCTGGTGGTGCACTCCTTTTTTTTTTGATTGAGTCCTGTACCCATATCGATTCTGCTGCTCTACTTGGAGGTTGGCATTCGTCACAGTGCTGGGGAGAAGACGACCTGGTAACACGCTTGTAGCGCACCTTTATTTAAACATTTCTTCTGTGAGGGTTCTGTTGCTTCTCATGCATACGCTTATTGCTCTTCCAGACGCATTATTGCTGTGATCCTAAATAGCTCCATTGTTCAACACGCTGCTAACCCGTTGTTTTCAAGGGGTAAGATAGCTCAGCACTATATATCATTACTCATTAGCGTGTGGCATATCCCATGGTTACATGCTTTCATTTATGACAGGCATCTCGTGGTACTTAGTCACGGTGAACGTTTATAAATACAGATAACCCAGGTCCCCCCTTTGTTCTCACCAGGTAATCGGCAATATATATGTGCAGAGTACTGTAGGAATTGTTTGTGGCTTGTTGTTGTACTAATTAATCATTCCTTTTAGCACCAGCTTCATCCAGAGAGAAAGCCGTTCAAGAGATCCAGTGTATCTTCCCCTTCTTACCTTGTTTTGTTCCCTCCTTTCCTTCCCGATCACCATTGTGGTGTAGTGTTTGATAGCCGCAATTGGTGTAGGGGGGACGGGTTGGGCTAGACTTCCTGGCACTCCTGCGGAAACGGCCTTGGCTCCGTACAGAGACCTACGATTGTACCCAAGCAGGATTTTGAGTCAGACATAGCACAGAGATTGTCCGCCTGGCCACCCTTGATGAGCCAGGAAGTACAAGAGACCGAGGCCCCCAACTGGACTGCTTCTCCTGAACGTCTTTGCTGCATTTTATTCACCCAGTCATTTCATCTTGATTGACCATGCTGCTTTAGCTATGACTCTCTGGTCTGATTCAAGTAGCTTGTTTAGCGAATGCGCACAGACAGTGACCCTACCGTATTTTAGGTCCAAGGAGATTTACACTGAACGTGGAATTCCAAGGGGTCCGATTTTTTTCCTCATCCTATCTTTGGCCAGCATCTGGGGAAACTGCTCAGGTCCTTCGGCTTCTAGTCGCTTTCACAGGCCGATGCACAAAACTAATGTTGAGGTTTGATCGTAGTGTTGCGGACAGCTTAGGATGCATTGGAGATTGGGATAAGTCATAGATCTAAGTGACTGTAGAGGACCGAGCAGACTGTAGGCAGCCTCTTTAGGTATTTTCCTTACAAACTTGGGGGCATGAATGGGCCAGGAACTATCTTTCAATTACCCGATGAGGTGTGTGTGTGGTCAACCTTCTTTGGCTACTGAGAAAGCTTCTCCACTTTACTCCACAGGATAAACGTGCCCAAGTAGTTGGTCCCATGATATTGGCCACTTAGATTATGGTAGCAGCGTCTACCCCGCCCTGCCAAAAGGTCTTGTGAGTAAGTATCAGAGGGTTCAGAATATGGCAGAAAAAGCTTGTTTATGGTCTGCCATTTCTTTGAGGCCAAAAGGCCCATTCATCTGGCTCACAGTGATACAAAGGTGACACTGTTTTGTTCAATGGGCCTTCTATCAGATTGGGATACTTTCATACTTTTTGTAAACATTTATATAGCACAAACTTGACCCCATGGCATCAGGTATCAGAGCGATTTACATGAGCACCAGTTGTGTTAAAGGAGGACACATTATTTTCTGTTAGGCACGGGAAGATTACGTGATTTGTCCAGAATCACAGGATGTTGCCTGATTTGAGGTTGACCGCCCTAGCCGTTAGGCCAACTCCTCTCCCCAACATGAGCTTATTACTTGTTACCTCCTCCAAGACTTTTTCGGTATGCTGCTCTCTCTCCCTCTCCCACTCCGGCTACAATCCCTTGTTGCAAGAATACTTGGTGTGCCTTTCAGAGTGTTGGGCCCACAACTATAGAACAAGCTCCCGCTGCAGCTGCAACTGCTTGCTGATTTTCCTCCTTCAGGAGAGACCTTTCTGTTAGCTTCCCCTCTAGAGCCCCTGAGATTAAATCATAATTGATTCTATTATTCTTCGAGTTTTGGATACTGGAGATAATGGGTCTGTATCTAGAGGGAATGCTGATTGTGCGAGTGGGAGAGAGAAGGTACAAGGAGGGAAAAACTTCAGCATACACGGAAAAAGAAATTGCATGTTGAGGTCGGATTCATGTACCTGTCGCCCCTTACTAATCCAACACTGTCGGGACAGGTGGCACAAGTACACTTACTAGAACATTCACAATTTAAAGCCTTCAGCCTTAAACTGATAGGGAAGACTCAGGTAAAGTTTTTTGAGAAAAGTACAGATTATACACCGCAAACTGCAATCCAAAGCATACTGAAATAAGGGACGAGAAAGATATTCTATTATTGAGTGACAATCTACAAATTAGAGCATCTTGTGCTTTTTGAAGCATTTTTTAAACGACAAAGGGAAGATAGCCAACGTTAAAATTAATATATACAAAGAGTACAAATAATAAATACCTAGAAGGGACAGGCAGACAAGGTTGAACAGATACTGTCAGAACTAGTACAAGGGAAGCTATAAAACAGGTAAAGGCAGTGCACTCGGTGTTCTGGCTGGTGTGTTACAAGACAATTCCGAACCATGAAACAGAACTCTACAACTTGATGATGAATACAGGAGGTGTCTTTGACGGGTGTACGCAAGCACCAATTCACAGGCAAACCAGCGAAGGACCCAATGGAGTGCAGCTTTGCATACTTTTGCTGAACACGGATGCTCGCGACCGCTCACGATGAGAAACTACTAGTCTGCATTGAGAAAGCTGCCGCTCAAGTAAAAATCTACTCATGCGGCAGAAAACGACAGCTTGCACTATGCAAGATGACGTTTGCAATGATTGCACAGTGCAGACAAGCATCAGTAACTGTGCAATCATTGCGAACATCATTTCCCTACCGCACTACGCAGTTCGCTACGTGTAGCTCGCGTAGTGCGATGTGCACTTCGCGTAGCGCTACTACGCGAACTACGCCCAGGGTTATATCCTGTATTTAGTAATGTTTCATACATCCTTTCATTGGTTTTGGCTTTTGTGAACGAAAAGGTGTCATATATGTTTCCACACATCATTGTGCAGGTGAGATGTGAATATGTTATTTGGTGGAGATGCTGAGGAAATGTTTGAAGAAAAAGCATTGGCAAAGCTAATAGGTCTTGTGCTAATGTGCTAAAACATGCAACGTCAAGCATGCATATATGCTATTTAACTAAGCTAATAGCATCAAGATGCCTACCAGATGAACGCTGCGCTTTGACAATAATAATAATAACAATAATAAAACCAAACCCACTGGTGTTACCAATGCGTATTCAGCATAGGTTTATGACATATACAGAGTTCTGTCAAGCTAAACAATCGCAAATCATTGAGTTAGCATTTAAGGATGGGACATGCCCCCTGACATTACCCTTCAAAGGTAGATAACAAATGTATGGTCTTGTAAACAAACCATCAACGTACACCAAACTTCACAATAGTTAGAGAAAGCTAAACTACTGCAACAGGCTAGTCAAACACTTGCTATGGAACTCGTAATAATTGTTGAAGTCCAAAAACATCAAATGTCGCATTGTCAGTAATCACCTAAACAAAAAGAAAATGTTCATACCCATTTTGCTTTGCATGGTCAACAGCAGAAAACAAGCTTTAGTTAGAGTACATAGGTAGAGTGAGCTAACACTATTAAAACTAGGACAAAACAAGATGGCCACTTTGGGGCAGATGTATGAAGCTCAAATGGGTTCGCAAACGCCGAAATTCGCAGAATTTTGGCGTTTGCTAACTCATTTTCGCTAAATGGTATGTATGTAGCAAATTTGAGTGCAAATAAGGAATCGCAAATTTGCGGTTCCTTATTTTGCGATTGCATTTAAGGAATCGCACATTTTTCAATTCCTTAAATGCAATGTATGAAGCACCCAAGTTGCGCGATTTCTCATTAAGAAATCGCAAATTACCACCAACTTGAAGTTGGTGGTAATTTGCGATTTCTTTCACAAAAGCACTTTTTTGCATTTGCGAAGGTGCCATGTGGCGCACATACATGCCCTTATGGCATGTATGTGTGCCATATGCGCACACATGTGAATTTCAGGGGTGCATCAGGGTGTCCTTATGACACCCTTGAAATTATTCTCAATTTGCGATTCTCAAATTGCGAATCGCAAATTGAGAATAACATCACATTCATGAATGGGAAATTATTCCTTAATTGCGATTCGCAATTTGCTAATCGCAATTAAGGAATTTTAAGAAATCGCGAAAAAAAAATCGATTTTCTACATACATACCAATTTGCAAATCTCAAATAGCTATTTCTAAAAAATCGCTATTTGAGATTCGCAAATCTGGATGTTGATACACCTGTCCCTATATTTATTATAAAAGTGATAGCCATCCTAGAAAGTAAAGTAGCGATACCCTATGTGCAATAACATTCCAAGGTGGTTGCTACACTAATTCTAAATGCAGTGGCCATCTTTGAATAGTAAAACAATAATACACTATATAAAATACTGTTCCAAGGTGGCCACCACATTCAGTATCAGTTTGGCATTGAGGCTTGGAGCTGCACACTCGAGCACCGACAAAATCATCTGAAAAATTGATAATACACTAAAAAAAATGATTGTTTTATTAATAAAATGCATGTATGGAATAACAAATTGTATGTGACAAAAAGTGTGATGAGTACTCTTAATTTTCTGATGGAAAACAGTGCCTCTTGTGTCCCAGCTGAATGGGATAGATACAGTCAAAATAATGAGACAAAACAGTCCCATGAGCTAATCCAAGTTTTGACTGACACAGTCTCAAGCTAATGGCTGAAGGGCTCTCTGCCCAGAAGCCAGTAGCTGAAAGGGGCTGACACAAAGCCCACTGGATATGAATTTATTTTGAAAAAAAGATCTAACCTTAAGCAAGTCTAAGAAAAAGTACATGGTTTTTGTATGAGGTCTAATTGGAGGCTACAGTCCCTGATGTCACATGGACAGGGCTAGGATTAGCACAAGAGGTGCAAATTCACTCTACTGGGAAACAGTGCCATGACACTTGCAACTGTGGCTGAAAGACAGCAAGGGTAATCCCGCCTTTTTCCTTTCTACGACGGCCTACTTTCTGGACCATACTCCAGAAAAACAGAGAACACCTGATTCCAAAAAAGGGTAGTGGGGGTGTAAGATTGGAGAGAGACAGAGAGAGGGGGAGAGAGAGAGACAGTGAGAGAGAGACTTGTTCCAAGCAGGATGGTTGATGATAAAACCTGTACTGGACCCTCTGAGATACAGGATGGCACAGCACAGAATAACTGAGGTACAATATGGCATCAAAGTGTGACAGGGACCTCAAATAGGTTTCAACTTGTTCCCTCTGCATGTGACCTTCCCCCTGACTACCGTGCCTCCATGTTTGTTATGCACCTCACCTTACATGTGTTTTGTTTCTCAATCTCAAATTTTGAACAGCGGTGCAGCGGGTAGTGGGAGGTGTTGTGTATCTTTAGGGTTAACATCAGAAAGGCAACAGGGGACCCTAATCCAAAGTACTGATCACGGAAACGCTGGGGGAAGGACAAAGCGTTTAGCTAGGAGGGAGGAATAGGTGAATCATAGGCGGAAGGAAAAGGTCGTAGAACCAGCCTTGTACTGAGCTAGTCCTTGTAACCCAGTCCTTGCAACCCAGATGGCAATACAATTATACTCAAAACATACGTGACACAAGTTTGTTTTTTCAACATTAAGGCTGCTATGGCTATGCTAAATGGTGATGAAGTGGAGTGATATCTGTGATTTCCATGCACGTCACTCCCTAAAGTTCATGTCAGTAGGACCTCTGTTGGCCCTGCAGCTGAGTACCTGATTGCTAGTGCTTCTCCCAATGTGCCCCTACTGGTGATTGTTGGCTTTGGTGTGAAGACTCAGTGCATGTACTGCTCGGCACCATACTTATGTAAGCCCTCTTAGCACCTGCTGGGTGTGATAGAGTGGAATCGTTGTTGTGCTGCCATGTGGCAGGTGTATCTTCAATTCCTTGACTTGAGGCCCTTAAGTTACTGTGCCACACAGAAAGTACAACTGCAATGTATGCCTGACACCCCATTGTAATATCTTTCTATTGAACGCCTGTTGTTTGCTTTAGAAAGAGCTTTAGAATGGATGCCACCACTCTCATGTTATTCGACTGGGCTGACGTCTGTCTTCCTGACAGGAATTTGACATCTTGCTCTTTCATTCAAATAATTTTCTCAGTAACCATCTTGACACTGCACCTTATTGTAGGCATCCTGGTAGTCCGTAGCCTCACCAAACTGTGCTTTGGGTGCTTTCACTCCTGGCAGATGTCCAGTGGTACCCACCCATCTGCAGGTGCTCCCTGGCCCTCTATCCAAGCTGCCACAGCATCAACCTGGAAGACTTGGGGCATGCTGTTTCACTATGTCAGGATTGCTCTGGAACAACCATGTCTGACATGATAAGGGACACGATTCCAGTTCAAGCATGCCGCCCCCCTTTGAAGTATCTGTTGCTTGCACACTGAGACACAGCTGTGCAGACCTCAGAGTCACCATATGGTGGGATGAGAACAGTGCCTACATTGTAAAATAAGAAGTGTAGCGGCTGAAATGTTTTTTTAGGATGCCACCACCCCCTTTCCTGGCTCCACCCACATCCTACATTGGCTCCATCCACTTCCACTATTGGCTTCAGTGACAAGTAGACCATAATGTGTCCTAGATAATGACTGATGGAACAACGCATCATATGATAATAAGGCTAATAAGTCAAAGGCAAGAGCGATTTTTTTACAGTGCGCATTATGAACTCGTGTTTTTGAAGGTGCGCTATTAGTGAAAATGAACAAAAAGGCAATTTGCTCAGTGAAATAAAGTGTTTGCCAATAATCAAACCATTTGGTCAAGCATGAAAGCCAGGACTGGCCCCTTATTCTTCACTTTCACACTCTGCAACTCACCAATTATAATTAGATGTGTATTTTTTTCTGACATCAAAGGTTAACACATACAGCCTGATTCATCAAGCTAAATTGCACTCGCAAAGGGCAAGATTCTCAGAATCTTGCCTTTTGCGAGTGCAATTTTTGCATTTGGGATTCATCATCCCAAATGCAAAAATCGCTATTTAAGAATTCGCATATTTGCGAGGAATTGGATTTAAGGAATCTCTAATAGAGATTCCTTAAATGCAATTCATCAACCAATTAGAAATTGCGAAATTGCAATATTTGGTCGCAATTTACCACCAAGTCTGACTTGGTGGTAAATTGCGAAAATAGTGTAAAAGGCACTTAAGTGCATTTTTTTCTTTTGCATGTTACACACACACATGTCCTTTGGACATGTGTGTGCGCAACACCTGTTCAAATGTGCATTTAAGGGGTGCTACAGGGTGTCCTTTGGACACCCCTGGCACCCTTTAAATCGCTATCTTATTTGCGAGTAGCAAATTGCTACTCGCAAATAAGGGATACTCCCCATTCATTCCTATGGGCCTTTTGGCCCATAGGAATGAATGGGGAGTTATTCCTTATTTGCGAGTAGCAAATTGCTACTCGCAAATAAGGAATATGTAGGAATCGCTATTTATTTAGCAATTCCTAGATGAATACCGTTTTGCAAGTCCTTAATAGCGATTCGCTATGAATCGCTATTAGGGGCTCGCAAAACGGCCCCTTGATGAATCAGGCTGTTTGTCCTTAATCCATAGCGTTAAGATTAGTGAAAGGGTCACAAGCAGAACCCATATTTTATTTATTGCAGTTTTACACGGTGTGAACCCTGGTGTGGACAGACAAAGGAGCACTTGTCAACAGGCAGTCACAGACTATGTTACACTTTTTTTCAAGGAACATCCAAATTTCCCAGAATTCAAAGGGCGCTGCTGTGGAATGGATTCGAACCTGCGTCCCCATGTCTCTCTCATGCTTTCACCTCCCGTGCAAGCTGCTTGGACTTTCAGCAGCTCACCAACCTCTCTCGCAAGCACTCACACAACAATACGTTGCAAGGGCCCGGTGCCGACAATGGTCTCTAGATATGGTCGGTATACATTTTATTAATGTTTTCAATTAAAATAAACAGCAGAATAGAACCAACCTTAGATTTCATTTGTTGGCCACCCTAGTCTCACCAGAAAAATGTCCAGAATCTCAGTGTCAGCGCGGTTCTGCTCGTGTGGACATTATTTAAAGAAAAGTGTAGCCACTGTACAGGCTCTTTAAAAACTATAACACTTATAGCATGCACAATACCCATCTACGCCAACGAAATATCAAACAAGTGGCAAGGGGTTTTGAACAGATTCTAATTAAATATTCACAAAATGTCTTTATTGCCAAGATTTTCACTTTAATCTATAGGATTAGTCAGTGCTTAGGTTGGATGGCAGAGCATATTTATTTCACATTTATGAGTAGAAAGTTAATTAAAGTGCTTCAATAGTGTAAAATAATATGGTAATCAAATGAGCGAACGTTTGCAAAAGCCAGTTGAGATGTGTTTTTTTCTTGTCTCATTTAATGTCCAAAACCTGAAAATGTATTATTATTGTTATCTCGTTTAGCGACAACAGCATTTTGGGCGACACCCAATCATTTCCAACTGGTTAGATTACATTCCTCCAGCAAGGTACGCAGCAACTTGTGAACTCCTTCATCTTTGCAGAGTGACAATAAGGAAGAAACTACTTACCAGCAATATGCTTCCAGATGGCATATTTATTCTTCCAGTTCCAGTTTTACTTCAGCACTATTTAAACTTAGAAAAGTGATGTACCAATCAGGATGTCGTCCATTCGGATTCCTTTTAGAGAACTGCATTTTAACCTGCGGAGTATGTCATTCATCAATAAACTGATTACAAAATGCCTCTTATTACTTGCATAAAGAACCACTAGGTTAACCAAGAATTTTGTCATTCAGGTGTTAAATCCTAGCTATTTAAAATAGGTTTTAAAAATAGTTTGCAACAGGCATTAAAGGTTTTTTGGTGTCAAACAAAGCACACAGTACCAAAGTACTCCCTAACGCTAAATACAAAGGCAACACTAATGTAATTATAAACAAAAGCAGTGGCACTGAAGGGAACTAGCTTTTGTCGGACTGTGCTCCTTGTGACAGTGCAAAATGCAGTCATGCAAAGTGAAGTTAACCAGTGGTTTTAGTAGGCTGACCCACTGCCCCATGATATATACTGTAGTTTGCGAAAGCAAGTGGGAATGCCACAACTACCGACCAAAGGATTGACCTATATGTAAGTATATTATACATATTTAAATAAAATCAAAAGGTCTTAGCTAACACCAGACCTAAAAAGGCATTGGCACAACCAATGGGTCTGTCATTGGCAGGCAGCCTTTTGTCATGGCTTTTACAAAATGCTATTTTTTGGGAAGCTGCCGGGCCCTCATTAAATTCCCCGAAAAATTGGCTATAGGCAAAAGAGTTTTCTGGTCTAAAAACTTTTTTTTAATTACCATGGTACATCTGGCACTGAAGGGAACTACTTTGCGTGTGGATGTGCCCCTTGTGTAAGGGAAGCATGCCATGACTCATAATAAAGTCAGTCAATGACTTAAGTGGGCTACCATGGCCCCTTAATGAATGCTGGAGTGAGTGGAAGAAAAATGTGAATGACCCAATCTTAGACTAATAGATAAATTCTTTCTGAAACCCTTTATAAGTAACTATGTTATTCATACTTTAAGTTGAGATAGCCAAGATGGCCGACGGGTAGGAGCTCCATTCGGGAGCTCCTAGGCGAGGGATCGCCATTTTGACGATTATCCTGGAAATTGACCCCTATGAATCCCCTCCTCCCCGGGGAAGCTTTAACTTTTCTGCGGGCCCCCTGGACGATGTGATTGTCGAAATGGAGGTAGCCTTTTTGCTCAACAACTCATCTAGTGGAATCCTAGGATATTGGCCGACTGCACGTTTGAGCTGCAGCTGCTGAGGAGACGGGCTCGGCCTGGAAAGCCCAGGAATGAGGCCTTTTGGGCCTCATTCCTGGTCTATCACTTACCTTCCGGTCTCGACCACTATAACTCAGCATCCCGCTGCACTTGGAGTCTCTTCGTGACGGCGGCCCTACACGTTCTCCCGCTGTGGCTGCCTCGATCCCCGTGAGATGACTACCCCCGGTCTGAGCGGGAAGAGAGCACTGAGTTCCTGTCTTCGGATCTCCCATCCCCCTGGCAACACTTCAGGCGATCCAGGAGTCAGGATAGCCTCCCTCAATGAACGGGTGACCACGGATGTAGACCTCCTTCTTGGAGGTGGGAGGTTTTCAATGGGAGCTCCGCTTGTGGCTTGTCTCGTCCATGGAGTTTATTTCAGCGGCTTGGTTGCGGTCTAGCGATTGGCTGTAGAGATCCTCTCTTGCTCCCCCTTTGCTCTTTCGTCCACTTCCTGTGGTTGGCGATGGTGGGGCTAGGCGGCCATTTTACCCCCATCCGATGGCCTTCCTCTGCAGTCCGCTAATCATCGGAGTAGTGAGTGGAGCTGTGTCGTTACGTTGCTGTGCCGTGACATCAGTCCTCCTGTGTTTTTATTTCACCCGGCTCAATTTTGGTCGGCCTCTGTTGTGGCCCTGTGGGGATGGACTGACGCTGGATGCTACCCTGGATGGTTCCGTTATTCCGGACTCAAACTTATGATTTTTTTTCATACCATCTGCCTTATTTCTGATCCCCCTTGACTCTTTTACTAATTGTACCTGTATTTTCCCTTGTTCTGTTGCATTTCTGAAATGTGTTGGGCTTTGCTGTTTATCTTTTTTCCCTGATGTACTTTCTTCCATTGCCGGCCAGATCTGACCTGCTTCCAAGCCCCTTGACTCCACGCCCCTCCCCCATTGCCTTCTATCCCCTATGGGGACTTTTGTCTTTCTTCGTTATACTATGCTCCAGTAACTAATGTTAACTATGTAAAACTGTCATCATGTAAAGCGCTCTGATACCTCCGGGTCTAACCAGCCTCAGCAACTTCAGAGGAATCTATGAACTTTCTACCGTCTCCAGAGACCTAGCAATGTGGCTGATGTCCAGTGGAGCTACCTAGGTAGCTATAGAGGAGATTGGCTGTGGATTTCCCCCTCAGCTGTCACCTACCCAGCCGGACACTGGGCAGACTTTCCTTCGTCTCTCCGCCTTGTCTCCTTCTTCCCCCGCCGTCCGATAAATCAGCCGGCTTGTTTGATTTTCTCTTTGTCTTTTTGGTTCCCCTGAATTACTTTCCCCCTTGCCGTGATTTCCTAACCCGATCTTGATTCCAACTCCATTTTACTTTTCCCCTCTAACTTCTATACCCCATAGGATGTGTGTATATGCTTAAGCTTTGCTCTAGCAATCTCGTTACTGTGTAACACAGTTTTTTTCCCATGTTATACCAGGCTCCTGTAACTGACGTAATTTTGTAACTAGATAATCCTCATGTGAAGCGCTCTGATACCTCCGGGTCTAGCCAGCGCGATATAAAACTCTTCAAATAAATAAATTAAGTAAAATTAAAAGGTCTTGGCTAAAACCAACGTAAAAACACCATAGGATGGTATTGGCTGCTAGCCTTGCCTATGAGGAAGAAGGGAAGAAAGTAAGGAAATGAAGTAAGGTAGACAAATAGGGAAGGAAGGCAAACAACAAAGGAAGGAAGAAGGGAAAAAAGGAAGAAAGCCAAAAAGGAAGAAAGGGAGGGAGGCAAACAGGGGAGGAAATAAGGCAAAAAAGAAGAAAGGAGGAAAGAAGGCAAAAAGAAGGAAGAAAGCAAGAAAAAATGTAAGGCAAGAAAATCAGGGAAGAAGGAAAGAAGGAAAGAAAGAAAGAAATAAGGCAGAAAAAATGAAGGTAAGAAAGAAAACGAACGCAAAAAAGAAAGAAAGAGGGCAAAAAGGGAAGAAGAAAAGAAAACAGAATGCAAAGAAGGACAAAGAAACAGAAAGAATAAAACTAAGAAGGCAAAAATAAAGAACAAAGAAAAGAAGAGAAAGCAAGCAAGATAAAAAAGAAAATGGGAAATTAAGAAAAAAGAAAGAAAGTGAAAAGGAAAGAAGGCAAACAGTAAGAATGAAAAAAGTAAAGAAGGCAAGAAATAAAGATGCAAAAAAGGAAAGACAATGGTAAAAGAAGGATAAATGGCAACAAAGAAAGAAAAAAGAACGAAAGAAAAAAGGAAAGAATGAAAGAGACAAACAAGGCAAAAAAGAAAATAGGAGGAAAGGAAAGGAAGAAGTGAAAAAGGAAGAAATAAAGAAAGAAAAAAAAGAAAGAAAGAAAGAAAGAGGAAAGGAAAGGTAAAAAGAAAGAAAGAAAAAAGAAAGAAAGAAAGAGGAAAGGAAAGGTAAAAAGAAAGAAAGAAGGAACGAAAGAGGAAAAAAAGAATGACAGAATAGGGAAAACAGAAGTAAAAAATAGAGGAAATCAGGAAAAGAAGTAGGAAAGGAAGGAGGAAAGAAAAAAGGATAGAAAAATGGAAGGAAATAGGGATGACAGTATAAAATATTGGGTACTAAAACCCAAATTACACCACACATATGTCTAAATAAAACTGTTACAAGTGTGCTGCAAATATTACAAGATAACGTTTGTTTTTCTTCCTGGGAAAAGCTTTTTAAAGAGCCAGTGGGGAAACACCAGTCCAGGAACACAATATGATACGCTTTGAAAAAGCAACATTCCAAGTGAAAAGGAATTTACAATCGCATTGGAAGGAGACAGGAACTGATAAAGCTGGAATGTGGTCTGTGCATCAGGCAACACTGATACTAAAGGGAACTAAACTACCATGTTCATGGATGTGCTCATTGTAAAAGAGCAAAATGTGGCCACTCAGAGTTAACCAGAAGCTTAAGTAGCCTGACCCATTTCCCAATGCTGTATGCTGTAGTTGGCAAAGCCAAAATGTGAATGACACAGCAGACCAATTGGGTGAAGAGGGGTGGCTGAAAGCCCCTTTAAGCAAGTATGTTTTACATATTATTTTAGTAAAATCAAAAGGTCTTGGCTAACGCCAGACCTAGAAATAAAAAGCCAGACAACTAGGTTTTGGATTCAGTGAAGCACCAGACAAATATTTCCACACAATATTGCATTTAATAACAAGCATTTGCAATGCAATAGGTCTCGCATTAGGAAAGTTTGAGCTATTGGTATTGTAAATGACAATTTTTTTATTTATGTGTTGTTTTTGAAAATAGCGAAATTAATAGCTTTGTCATTTACAATGCCAATTGTTATAACTTTCGCAAATGTGACACCTATAGCATTCGTAATGCAATATGCGTTGTATTTACGTGACTTAGATGTATTGCTATTACAAATAACAATGTTTTTTAAATTTTTTTACATAATTAATACTTACATAAAAGTTATTGTAATTTATAATGCCAATAGCTTAAACTTTTGTTAATAACTTTTGTGAAGATTATGTTCAGTGCATTTTATTGTGATGAAAATCCAAGAACAGAAGTGAAATATTAACAACTTTTTGTGACATTTGTAATAAAGCTTGAAACATTGAGAGAACATATTTGAGCCAGTTGTTGTTGAATGGTTGCACAGATTGATACTGTGGTGGCGCTGAGTGATGTGGTGGTAACGAGTGATGCTGTGGCGTTCAGTGATGCTGTGGTAGCGCATAGTGATGTTGTGGTGCCCCTGAGTGATGCTGTGGTGGTGCTGAGTGATGCTGTGGTGGTGCTGAGTGATGCTGTGGTGATGCGATAGATAGAGTGAGAGCGATAGATAGATAGAGTGAGTGCGATAGATAGAGTGAGTGCGATAGATAGAGTGAGTGCGATAGATAGATAGCGTGAGTGCGATAGAGTGAGGGCGATGGATAGATAGAGGGAGGGCGATAGATAGACAGATAGATAGAGTGAGGGCGATAGATAGACAGATAGATAGAGTGAGGGCGATCGATAAATAGATAGATAGATAGATAGATAGATAGATAGATAGATAGATAGATAGATAGATAGATAGATAGATAGATAGATAGATAGATAGATAGATAGATAGATAGATAGATAGATAGATAGATAGATAGATAGAGTGATGGCGATAGATAGAGTGTGATAGATAGACAGATAGAGTGAGGGCGATAGATAGATAGAGAGATAGAGTAAGGGCGATTGATAGATAGAGTGAGGGCGATAGATAGATAGATAGTGTGAGTGAGGGCAATAGATAAATAGATAGAGTGAGGGTGATAGATAGATAGATAGATAGATAGATAGATAGATAGATAGATAGATAGATAGATAGATAGATAGATAGATAGATAGATAGATAGATAGATAGATAGATAGATAGATAGATAGATAGATAGATAGATAGATAGATAGATAGATAGATAGATAGATAGATAGATAGATAGATAGATAGATAGAGTGAGGGTGATAGATAGATTGAGGGAGATAGATAGATTGAGGGAGATAGATAGATAGATAGATAGATAGATAGAAAGATAGATAGATAGATATATAGATAGGTAGATAGATAGATAGATAGATAGATAGATAGATAGATAGATAGATAGATAAATAGATAGATAGATAGATAGAGTAAGGGCGATTGATAGATAGAGTGAGGGCGATAGATAGATAGATAGTGTGAGTGAGGGCAATAGATAAATAGATAGAGTGAGGGTGATAGATAGATAGATAGATAGATAGATAGATAGATAGATAGATAGATAGATAGATAGATAGATAGATAGATAGATAGATAGATAGATAGATAGATAGATAGATAGATAGATAGATAGATAGATAGATAGATAGATAGATAGATAGATAGATAGATAGATAGGGTGAGGGCGATAGATAGATAGATAGATAGATAGATAGATAGATAGATAGATAGATAGATAGATAGATAGATAGATAGATAGATAGAGGGCAATAGATAGAGTGAGGGCGATAGATAGAGTGAGGGCGATAGATAGAGTGAGGGCGATGGAGTGAGGGTGATAGATAGAGTAAGGGCGATAGATACAGTGAGGGCGATAGATAGATAGAGTGAGGGCGATAGATAGATAGAGTGAGTGCGATAGATAGATAGAGTGAGTGCGATAGATAGAGTGAGTGCGATAGATAGATAGCGTGAGTGAGATAGAGTGAGTGCGATAGATAGATAGCGTGAGTGCGATAGAGTGAGGGCGATGGATAGATAGAGGGAGTGCGATAGATAGACAGATAGATAGAGTGAGGGCGATAGATAGACAGATAGATAGAGTGAGGGCGATCGATAGATAGATAGATAGATAGATAGATAGATAGATAGATAGATAGATAGATAGATAGATAGATAGATAGATAGATAGATAGATAGATAGATAGATAGATAGATAGATAGATAGATAGATAGATAGATAGATAGATAGATAGATAGGGTGAGGGCGATAGATAGATAGATAGATAGATAGATAGATAGATAGATAGATAGATAGATAGATAGATAGATAGATAGATAGATAGATAGATAGATAGATAGATAGATAGATAGATAGAGGGCAATAGATAGAGTGAGGGCGATAGATAGAGTGAGGGCGATAGATAGAGTGAGGGCGATGGAGTGAGGGTGATAGATAGAGTAAGGGCGATAGATAGAGTGAGGGCGATAGATAGATAGAGTGAGGGCGATAGATAGATAGAGTGAGTGCGATAGATAGATAGAGTGAGTGCGATAGATAGAGTGAGTGCAATAGATAGATAGCGTGAGTGCGATAGAGTGAGGGTGATGGATAGATAGAGGGAGGGCGATAGATAGACAGATAGATAGAGTGAGGGCGATAGATAGACAGATAGATAGAGTGAGGGCGATCGATAGATAGATAGATAGATAGATAGATAGATAGATAGATAGATAGATAGATAGATAGATAGATAGATAGATAGATAGATAGATAGATAGATAGATAGATAGATAGATAGATAGATAGATAGATAGATAGAAAAATAGATAGATAGATAGATCGATAGATAGAGTGATGGCGATAGATAGAGTGCGATAGATAGACAGATAGAGTGAGGGCGATAGATAGATAGAGAGATAGAGTAAGGGCGATTGATAGATAGAGTGAGGGCAATAGATAGATAGATAGTGTGAGTGAGGGCAATAGATAGATAGATAGAGTGAGGGTGATAGATAGATAGATAGATAGATAGATAGATAGATAGATAGATAGATAGATAGATAGATAGATAGATAGATAGATAGATAGATAGATAGATAGATAGATAGATAGATAGGGTGAGGGCGATAGATAGATAGATAGATAGATAGATAGATAGATAGATAGATAGATAGATAGATAGATAGAGGGCAATAGATAGAGTGAGGGCGATAGATAGAGTGAGGGCGATAGATAGAGTGAGGGCGATGGAGTGAGGGTGATAGATAGAGTAAGGGCGATAGATAGAGTGAGGGCGATAGATAGATAGAGTGAGGGCGATAGATAGATAGAGTGAGTGCGATAGATAGATAGAGTGAGTGCGATAGATAGAGTGAGTGCGATAGATAGATAGCGTGAGTGCGATAGAGTGAGGGCGATGGATAGATAGAGGGAGTGCGATAGATAGACAGATAGATAGAGTGAGGGCGATAGATAGACAGATAGATAGAGTGAGGGCGATCGATAGATAGATAGATAGATAGATAGATAGATAGATAGATAGATAGATAGATAGATAGATAGATAGATAGATAGATAGATAGATAGATAGATAGATAGAAAAATAGATAGATAGATAGATCGATAGATAGAGTGATGGCGATAGATAGAGTGCGATAGATAGACAGATAGAGTGAGGGCGATAGATAGATAGAGAGATAGAGTAAGGGCGATTGATAGATAGAGTGAGGGCAATAGATAGATAGATAGTGTGAGTGAGGGCAATAGATAGATAGATAGAGTGAGGGTGATAGATAGATAGATAGATAGATAGATAGATAGATAGATAGATAGATAGATAGATAGATAGATAGATAGATAGATAGATAGATAGATAGATAGATAGATAGATAGATAGATAGAGTGAGGGCGATAGATAGATTGATAAATAGAGTGAGGGGCGATAGATAGATAGAGTGAGGGCAATAGATAGATAGAGTGAGGGCAATAGATAGATAGATAGGGTGAGGGCGATAGATAGATAGATAGATAGATAGATAGATAGATAGATAGATAGATAGATAGATAGATAGATAGATAGATAGATAGATAGATAGATAGATAGATAGATAGATAGATAGATAGAGGGCAATAGATAGAGTGAGGGCGATAGATAGAGTGAGGGTGATAGAGTGAGGGTGATAGATAGAGTAAGGGCGATAGATAGAGTGAGGGCGATAGATAGATAGAGTGAGGGCGATAGATAGATAGAGTGAGGGTGATAGATAGAGTGAGTGTGATAGATAGAGTGAGGGTGATAGAGTGAGGGCGATAGATAGATAGAGTGAAGGTAATAGATAGAGTGAGGGCGATAGATAGATAGAGTGAGGGTGATAGATAGAGTGAGGATGATAGATAGAGTGAGGGTGATAGAGTGAGGGCGATAGATAGATAGATAGATAGATAGATAGATAGATAGATAGATAGATAGATAGATAGATAGATAGATAGATAGATAGATAGATAGATAGATAGATAGATAGATAGATAGATAGATAGACAGACAGACAGACAGACAGACAGACTGAGGGTGATAGATAGAGTGAGGGTGATAGATAGATAGATAGATAGATAGATAGATAGATAGATAGATAGATAGATAGATAGATAGATAGATAGATAGATAGATAGATAGATAGACAGATGGATAGATGGTTGTATGTGTGTTTGTGGTTGTGTGTGTGGTTGTGTGTGTGGGGTTGTGTGTGTGGTTGTGTGTGTTGTGTTTGGGGTTGTGTGTGGTTGTGTGTGTGTGCTTGTGGTTTTGTGTGTGCTTGTGTGTGTGCTTGTGGTTGTGTGTGTGTGGCTGTGTGTGTGGTTGTGTGTGTATGTGGTTGTGTATGGTTGTATGTGTGTGTAGTTGTGTGTGGAGGGTTGTGTGTGTGTGGGGTTGTGTGTGTGTGGGTTTGGGTGTGTGGTGTGTGTGGGGTTGTGTGGTGGGGTTGTGTGTGGGGGGTTTGTGTGTGTGGGGGGGAGTAGGGGGTGGGGGTGGGTGTGGGGTGTGTCTGTTTGGGGTTGTGTGTGGGGGTGTGGGGTTGTGTGTGTGTGGGGTTGAGTGTGTGGGGTTGTGTGTTTGGGGGTTTGTGTGTGGGAGGGGGTGTGTGTGGGTGTGTATGTGTGGGTGTGTGTGTGAGGGTGTGTGTTTGGGGTGTGTGTGTGGGTTGTGTGTGGTGTGTGTGTGTGGGGTGTGTCTGTGTGTGTGGGGGAGTTGTGTGTGTGGGGGGTTGTGTGTGTGGGGTTGTGTGTATGTGGAGTTCTGTATGTGGGGTTGTGTGTGTGGGGGGGTTGTGTGTGGGGGGGTATGTGTGTGGGGGTTGTGTGTGCGGAGTTGTGTGTGTGGGGCCGTGTGTGGGGTTGTATGTAGGGTTGTGTGTGGGGGGTTTTGTGTGGGGAGTTGTGTGTGTGGGGTTGTCTGTGTTGGGTTGTGTGTGTGTGGGGTTGTGTGTGTGGTTGTGTGTGTTGTGTTTGGGGTTGTGTGTGGTTGTGGGGTTGTGTGTGTGGTTGTGTGTGTGCTTGTGTGTGTGCTTGTGGTTGTGTGTGTGCTTGTGGTTGTGTGTGTGCTTGTGTATGTGTGTGGTTGTGTGTGTGTTGTGTGTGTGTGGTTGTGTGTGTGGTGTTGTGTGGCTGTGTGTGTGTACAATTGTGTGTGTGGGGGTTGTGTGTGTGCAGGGTTGTGTGTGGGGTTGTGTGTGTGGGGGGTTCTGTGTGAGGGTGTGTGTGTGTGGGGGTGTGTGTGGGGGTGGGGGTGAGGGGTGTGTGTGGGGGTATGTGTGGGGTGTGTGTGTGGGATGTGTGTGGAGGGGTGTATGTGTAGGGTGTGTCTGTGTGAGGGTGTGGGGTTGTGTGTGTGGGGTTGTGTGTGTTTGGGGTTGTGTGTGGGGGGTGGTGGGAGGGTGTGTGTGTGGGTGTGTGTGTGGGGTGTGTGTGGGGTGTGTGTGGGGTGTGTGTGTGGGGTGTGTATGTGTAGGGTTGTGTGTGTGGTGTGGGTGTTTGGTATGTGTGTGGGGGTGGTGTGTGTGTGGGTGGGGTGTGTCTGTGTGTGTGGGGGGGTTGTGTGTGTGGGGGGTTGTGTGTGTGTGGGGGGTTGTGTGTGTGGGGTGTTTTGTGTGTGGGGGTTGTGTGTGCGGAGTTGTGTGTGTGGGCTTGTGTGTGTGGGTTTGTGTGTGTTTGTGGGGTTGTGTGTGTGGGAGGGTTGTGTGTGGGGGGTTGTGTGTGGGGGGGGTTGTGTGTGTTGGGGGTTGTGTGTGTGGGCACATCACATTCACCAAATTCTTTGGCCCTGGGAAAATGCTTGTGAGCACCCATGATATAGAAGGAGCTTTAAAAGAAATATAACAGCCATGGCTTAGATTGAAATATGCCAGCCAGGGCTAGGACTGAAGCTTGCCAGCCAGAGTATGAATGAACACATAGAAATGTTCATGATAGAAATGGACCATTATAGACAGGGAGATGCTTGACATACAGGAAAGGGATTAAATTGCAATCTAGAGAGAATGGACGATGACAGAGGCATAGCTCAGCTGACACAGCAGTCATTACAACATCACACAGGCCTATGATTGGAATATGGCCAGGGCTATGCCTGAAGCAGGTCTAGCCGCATATATGACTGAAGTGTATTGGACTAGGCCAATATTGAAAGATGGCTTCTTCCTATATGAAGAGGTGGCTGTGAAGGAATTATGTACACAGAGCAGTGACTGAACACACAGACTTTGAAGGCATTGGAGTAGCGAGGTCATGGTTGAGTTACACAGAATAACTTATCTTTTAGGCACACTGGGGCAGCTCTGGTATACAGACAATGCTCTCACTGAAGTATTCTAATTCAAGCGCCTAGACTGCATCATGATTGATGAATAGCGCATTGAGTGAAGAGTGCATGGATGGCATTAAGTGATGTTGCTTGACATGGCTGTGAATGTAGTACAAAGACAAGGCTTTGATTGATGTATCAGACAGGGCTCTGATCAAAGTTAATCAGAAGTTGATGATTGATAGGTACCAGTGATTGAAGTGTATCAGACAGGGTGGTGATTCGTGTATATTAGACAGGGTGAAGATTGATACGTACCAGACAGGGCACAATTGCAGTTTTTCAGACAGGGCTATGAATGATACACGCCACAAAGGTTTGTGATTGAGGTGTATTAGTCTGGCCTACGACTGAAGTGTACTGCAAGGGCCTCGGATTGGACCAGAAAGATAGGGCGGGCTCTGGAATATTTAGACAGGGACAGGGCTGAATACACAGACTCTGTTATGATTGGCTTATAGAGACAGAGGACTTTGTGGCAGACGCATCCAGATACATACGGGGGAGCATTGATTGTAATATACAGACGGAGCTGAATGGATTATGCAGAGAGGACTCTGAATGAAATCCAAGGACGGGGCTCTCATTCAGACACTCACAGTGGGCCACACAGGAGAGGAGTATATTACTCTGACTAGAGTACATGGAAGTGTGTTAAATGAAGTATTTCATTGACTTGGCTGTGAATAAAGCACACTGTCGGTGCTTTGAGCTAAGTATTCCAGATATTGTGTTTATTGTATAGTATCCCAGGTGTCCACAGTGACAGTTTAAGAAAAGGGTGGGCTTGGCCCAAAGGTGCAGCGCTCCAATACAGAGCGGGTTTAATGCGAGGGCTCCCCGCTGCAGTGGCCCCCGGTGGGGGTGGGTGGCAGACCCTGGGCATGTCCCTGTTTTAATACAGACCCGAGCCTTGGTAGCAGGCTCGTAGAGAGAGATAGAGAGATAGGGTAAAGAATGGAAGAAAGGGTTTATACAATGGGGGCCGTCATGGCAGCGGGTGGAAAACCCAACTGGGTGGGATAGCGACAAAAAACAAAGACGGGACGGGATGGGATGGGGACGAGAGAAGGTGTGTCTGGGAGGTGGGGAGAGGCCGGTAGATGAGAGGGGTGGAAACATCCGTCCGTGATTACAGAGCGGTGAGAGGAGACAGGCGAATGGAAACATGCGAGAGAGATGAGTGGCATGCGAGGAATGCAGACAGACATGATCTATAGCATGCCAGAGAGAGAGCGAGAGGTGAGCTCGGAGTGCGGGTGTGAGGACACAATGCCCTGCTGCCGGTGGGCCTCTGGAGCCAGCATGAGTACAGTGAGCACTGCCAGAGAGCGCGAGCACACCAATCTCGTCACAAGACAAGCTCTCGGCATTACTGTGGCGGGGGAGCGCATTCCTTTCAAGTCTGATGCGGGGGGCGGGGGAGCAAAGGGTGAGCGTGCGACCGACGCACATGCACTGGCCATAATCCGCATTCCAAAGCCCTTTGGGAGCATTTCCTGGAGCCCCTACATAAGTCTCACCGGAGCAATGCGCAAGCGCATTGGCTCAGGCGAGAACTAAAAAAACGAAGTGAAACAAAACGTATAGGTCCAGGCTCTGTCAAAGCCCGGCTCTCTATCATAACAATTACATCCTGTTCGTGTAGGAAAACAACAATCCTTGCATCCATCAGGACTGCTCAAACGATGCTCCAACTTAGGAAAGAATTTAAGGTAAACCTCTAATATTAGAATGACATCATGATGCAGCAACAGCACACTTCTATCAGAACCCAGATACTGCTTCTGTTATGTATGGCCTCTATAATTTATTTCAGTTTCTGAAAGTCATAACACAGTTATCTTGTTCTATTCCTGAAGAAAGGTTGCCACCAACACAGCTGGTCCTAGGACTTTTGGGACCCAGGGCAGAAAAGGAAAGTGCGAGTCCCCCCTAATTTGCATACAGCGTGAAATCACAGAAAATTACATCATAGGAAGTGCCATCAATTGTCTATTGTGGAGTGACTTTGCATAAAGCAACTTTCTTGGTGCAGATAGCAGTGAAACAAAAACAAATATTAACATTAACAAAATAAGCACATATATTTAAATTTCAATTAACTTGAAATACATTCTATTAGTCATACTGGATGGAATGGTTTGGCCAGGGTCCCTCCAAAATGTATAAAGTAAATCAAATGTTAACAATTTGCTTTCAGATTAGTGTATTAGATATGTATATGTATATGCAGTATTTATGTAGGCCAGGAAATGGCACCCTTGCGCCATGCAGCACTTGACCATGTCTGTAAGGCCCACAGAAGGGACAACTTATCCCTGAGCCTTTCCCACCATGGTTCAGCACAGCAAAGCAAAGGGCACCTTCCCTGTACCTTGTTGCATCTGGCCATGACTGGAATCCCTTCATGAAAAGAATCAATGCCTAACTTCTAAAAGTGAAGAATATGCTCCACCCACCCTATCCCTACGCATCATCACAGAACAGAAGTCAACTTTCCATTATTATTTTGCAGGACACTTAGGGGTCGATTCCGATTCGGGAAAAAACGCTCCGAATTGCCGCTCGGAGTGTTTTTCCCGTACGAATCGTACCCTGCAACGTCCCCCGTACATATGACGAAGTACAATTCGTACTAGGAGCCGTACTCCGAACGAGTCGTACAAGACACCGTACGACTCTAATCTCCGTACAATTCTCCCTCGGAACCCGCTGTACGCGACATCTGTACGGTTTGCGGCTGGTTTTTACGACCCAGCAAGTACGATACGTGTCGAGTACGCACATTACGACCCTTTTTCTACGGGAGCTGGAAACAGCAGTAAAAGCAGAGTTCGCGCTGAAACAGGTACGGAACGGCCCCCCCGTGTACGGTGCGTACACCCCATGATCGCAGGGGTACGATCGGTGTACGAGCCGTACCCCCATTGTACGATCGGTGTACGAGCTGTACCCCCATCGTACAATGGGAGTACGGCTCGTACACCCATCGTACATGGGGTACGGCTCGTACACCCATCGTACATGGGATACGGCTCGTATACCGATCGTACAATGGGGGTACGGCTCGTACACCCCATGATCGCAGGGGTACGGTGCGTACCCCTGAGATCATGGGGGTACGGACTGTACGGTGTGTATGTGTTTGTGTGCTTTTCCGTACGACTCGCCCTTACCTAACGTGGACCGTACGAATCGCGTCCTCATACCCCGGTCCGGATCGTACTCGTCGGGTCGTACGGCATGTGTATGAGTCGTACGGTATGTGTACGAGTCGTACGGTTCACGGTTTCAGCCTTGCAATACGTACGGATCGCGACGATTCGGACGGATTCACGGAATACGGATCGTACTTCGCGACTCGGACGGACGGGTACGATTCGTACGGAGAGGGCTCCGGATACAAATCGTACGGATGGTTTTTTCCCCGAATCGGAATCGACCCCATAGTGTGCTTGTGGTTTCATCAAGAAAATTTATATATGGAGGTTGCCAAAAACCAATGAGTTCACTCTGGGGTTTTCATTCCATTACACCCTGTTCTAAATCAGGCCCCTATTCTCTTTAATATATAAAGCATGCTGGAAAGTTATGTGTCTTCAAACCAGTGCTTAATTTGAGCCGGAGTTTCTGGTGCTCAGCACCGGCACTTAATTGCCCGCACATGTACTTAATTGCTGGAACCTGCACTTATGACAGCTGCAACATGATTGTTAATTTGATATACAATGTAACAACTAACACCTGCCACCCAAGCTATTCTTAAAGCTTTGGCAGCCTTGAAAAGTCTGAATTGTCACACTTGTAGCAATGAAAATGTATGAAATTGGGACCAGTGCGGGTCTTGGAGCCGGTGCAAAACCAGCGGCGAGTTCTAGGGGCTCATAATGCACTAAGTATGGACCCAGTGGCAGTAACCCGACTGAAGACCCCTTGGGGCCTTGGCATACCAGAGGGAGCCGGAAGAGAGTAAAAAATACACAGCATGGCCTCCTTAAATGCCTCGACCTACTGTGGAATTGTCACTGGCTCAGATAGTTCAAGGTTCATCGGGACTAGTTGTGAATTTAGGTCCTCATTCGGGTATCAGTAGCTCGATTGATTAGCATTTTGAAGCCTTTACAACTTTTCTTCTGACAAGAGGGTGGCGATATGGTGTTGAGTCCTGGTTTGACTTCTTACGCTTCTTCTTCAACTTGAACTTCAACTTGCCAGATGATTTAGTTGCGAATATGACTTGTCAACAGGGGCGGCTCGTCTGTAGTGGCGGAGGTGCACTGCCTCACTCGTCAGAGTCAGTCATAGAAAAATAAAATGATAATAAAACAATATCATATTATTTTTCTGTGACTGGCTCTGGCTTAAGCATGCAATAGTGTGGGGCGGGCCAGGCAAAGACAGGGAGAAGTGATGGGCACTTAGAAGTGTGTATGTCAGTTTGGCTGGCCATCTTTGGAGAAAAGCTGCAGGCTCCCAGGCACTGTCTGAGTGGCAGACCAGGCTGCTCAGACCAATCCTGGCGCTGCTCTAATAGCATGACAGCAACGTCTGGATTGAGTAGGGAGACTGTGCTTTCCCAGAGACTGCTGGAAGAGCACTTAGGCAGCCGTCGGAGTCTGAGGCACCAACAGCGAAAAGGACGTTTTTGAAAATTATTATTTTCCCCTAAATTCTCCCCCACCACTTTCATTTTGTGGCGGCCGCTGGAGCAGGCTCTATGTGGGAAAGGGCTGCATCCTCAACCTGGAGCGGGACTTATGCGAGATCTGAGACTTTTGATGTTTGGCAACGTAGTGCTTTGCTTCATGGTGCATGATGGCACCTCTGTTGTACGTCTTGAAGTCGTGTTTTGAGCCCAAACACAAAAGGCACAAAACGTGGGTGGTTACATTACCTACATCTGTTTCTGGCAGTCAAGGCATGGTCTGAACCCTGCAGTCGTCAGAATGGACATCATTACTTTACCCAATGGAGCTCCATATCTGTGTTGGAAGGCGCAGACATAAAGGAACTAAGGCCTCTGCGCAGCCGTGGCTCTTATATGCAACTCCACTCTTGTCACTTCTAGGGTGAAACAAGGCCAAAACGGAGCTGCATGGTGCCACCTAGCAGCACGCAGGAGAAATGCTTTGGAAATTTCTGGTTGCAGTCTTGTGCCTGGGAAATATTCTAAAGGTGAGGAATCTGCGGTTAGACGTATCCATCAAAAGTACCCACTTGGCAGAAAGCCTAATCTGCAAACTTGTGCTGGGTACAGACCAATAGTGCTACTGGATTCCCCCAGGATCATGTTCCTATTTCCTTTTTATTAAACTAATTAGGTGCCTCCATGGCTTTCTTCTGCAGAGTTACCTGGGATGACTTAAACCGATTGTCACTTTTTAATATGCTAATGGCAAAAGTGGCAGTTAGTGGGACTTTGATGTGCTGTGCCTCTCCCACTTGTACACTGCATCATCAGAGCATACTTTATATGATGCTATAACCGCTACATTAGAATTATGTGGCTGAATTATACATCGGAGGGCAGCCTGCTTCTTCGCCAAGCTGTCACCCTGACAGAGATACCGCCTGCCAAAGGTAAAAATGACCGCCAAGCTGGCAGTCATTTCTAAAGCATTGATAGGAACTGCCATCACAGCGGTTTATGTCAATGATTTTCGCAGTATGGTGCAAGAATTTGTCAAGATGACAGAGCCTTGAACTAAACTGTTTGCATTTTTGATTTTATAAAAAAATGCTCCCCTCACCATGGGAGTTATCTCCCATGGCAAGAGGGGCATTTTGTGTTTTTTACTGTCCCTTACTGCCATGGTTTGCCTGGCGGTGATTTACAGTGTAGGACGCTGACTCTCTATATAGCAAAAAACACAGTTGATGGACAGAATGTAGAACAATGTCATACATTCACCCCAGTACAAGGATCTGGGCCTAAATCCTTCGTTTTTTTGCACTCCACACCACCCTGGGTTAGACACTGGCTATATGCAAATCAACTCTGACCCTGTGCCTCATGGGAACAGTCCAGTCAGAACTACCAAGCCATGTCTTTCCCAGACCGGAATCAAGCATCCAAGGACCGGTTTCTGGCTATCAGCCTTCATCAGCCTGGATAGCTTGACTACAGTGGCGTGGAGAGCCTGGGACTCACGTCTGAGCATCCCCAGCCCACTCGGGGTGAAATTGCAAAAAACACAGTTGATGGACAGAATGTAGAACAATGTCATACATTCACCCCAGTACAAGGATCTGGGCCTAAATCCATCGTTTTTTTGCACTCCACACCACCCTGGGTTAGACACTGGCTATATGCAAATCAGCTCTGACCCTGTGCCTCATGGGAACAGTCCAGTCCGAACTACCAAGCCATGTCTTTCCCAGACCGGAATCAAGCATCCAAGGACCGGTTTCTGGCTATCAGCCTTCATCAGCCTGGATAGCTTGACTACAGTGGTGTGGAGAGCCTGGGACTCACGTCTGAGCATCCCCAGCCCACTCGGGGTGAAATTGCAAAAACACAGTTGATGGACAGAATGTAGAACAATGTCATACATTCACCCCAGTACAAGGATCTGGGCCTAAATCCATAGTTTTTTTGCACTCCACACCACCCTGGGTTAGACACTGGCTATATGCAAATCAGCTCTGACCCTGTGCCTCGTGGGAACAGTCCAGTCCAAACTACCAAGCCATGTCTTTCCCAGACCGGAACCAAGCATCCAAGGACCGGTTTCTGGCTATCAGCCTTCATCAGCCTGGATAGCTTGACTACAGTGGTGTGGAGAGCCTGGGACTCACGTCTGAGCATCCCCAGCCCACTCGGGGTGAAATTGCAAAAAACACAGTTGATGGACAGAATGTAGAACAATGTCATACATTCACCCCAGTACAAGGATCTGGGCCTAAATCCATTGTTTTTGTGCACTCCACACCACCCTGGGTTAGACACTGGCTATATGCAAATCAGCTCTGACCCTGCGCCTCATGGGAACAGTCCAGTCCGAACTACCAAGCCATGTCTTTCCCAGACCGGAATCAAGCATCCAAGGACCGGTTTCTGGCTATCAGCCTTCATCAGCCTGGATAGCTTGACTACAGTGGTGTGGAGAGCCTGGGACTCACGTCTGAGCATCCCCAGCCCACTCGGGGTGAAATTGCAAAAAACACAGTTGATGGACAGAATGTAGAACAATGTCATACATTCACCCCAGTACAAGGATCTGGGCCTAAATCCATCGGTTTTTTTGCACTCCACACCACCCTGGGTTAGACACTGGCTATATGCAAATCAGCTCTGACCCTGTGCCTCATGGGAACAGTCCAGTCCGAACTACCAAGCCATGTCTTTCCCAGACCGGAATCAAGCATCCAAGGACCGGTTTCTGGCTATCAGCCTTCCTCAGCCTGGATAGCTTGACTACAGTGGTGTGGAGAGCCTGGGACTCACGTCTGAGCATCCCCAGCCCACTGGGGGTGAAATTGCAAAAAACACAGTTGATGGACAGAATGTAGAACAATGTCATACATTCACCCCAGTACAAGGATCTGGGCCTAAATCCATCGTTTTTTTGCACTCCACACCACCCTGGGTTAGACACTGGCTATATGCAAATCAACTCTGACCCTGTGCCTCGTGGGAACAGTCCAGTCCAAACTACCAAGCCATGTCTTTCCCAGACCGGAACCAAGCATCCAAGGACCGGTTTCTGGCTATCAGCCTTCATCAGCCTGGATAGCTTGACTACAGTGGTGTGGAGAGCCTGGGACTCACGTCTGAGCATCCCCAGCCCACTCGGGGTGAAATTGCAAAAAACACAGTTGATGGACAGAATGTAGAACAATGTCATACATTCACCCCAGTACAAGGATCTGGGCCTAAATCCATTGTTTTTGTGCACTCCACACCACCCTGGGTTAGACACTGGCTATATGCAAATCAGCTCTGACCCTGCGCCTCATGGGAACAGTCCAGTCCGAACTACCAAGCCATGTCTTTCCCAGACCGGAATCAAGCATCCAAGGACCGGTTTCTGGCTATCAGCCTTCATCAGCCTGGATAGCTTGACTACAGTGGTGTGGAGAGCCTGGGACTCACGTCTGAGCATCCCCAGCCCACTCGGGGTGAAATTGCAAAAAACACAGTTGATGGACAGAATGTAGAACAATGTCATACATTCACCCCAGTACAAGGATCTGGGCCTAAATCCATCGGTTTTTTTGCACTCCACACCACCCTGGGTTAGACACTGGCTATATGCAAATCAGCTCTGACCCTGTGCCTCATGGGAACAGTCCAGTCCGAACTACCAAGCCATGTCTTTCCCAGACCGGAATCAAGCATCCAAGGACCGGTTTCTGGCTATCAGCCTTCCTCAGCCTGGATAGCTTGACTACAGTGGTGTGGAGAGCCTGGGACTCACGTCTGAGCATCCCCAGCCCACTCGGGGTGAAATTGCAAAAAACACAGTTGATGGACAGAATGTAGAACAATGTCATACATTCACCCCAGTACAAGGATCTGGGCCTAAATCCATCGTTTTTTTGCACTCCACACCACCCTGGGTTAGACACTGGCTATATGCAAATCAACTCTGACCCTGTGCCTCGTGGGAACAGTCCAGTCCAAACTACCAAGCCATGTCTTTCCCAGACCGGAACCAAGCATCCAAGGACCGGTTTCTGGCTATCAGCCTTCATCAGCCTGGATAGCTTGACTACAGTGGTGTGGAGAACCTGGGACTCACGTCTGAGCATCCCCAGCCCACTCGGGGTGAAATTGCAAAAAACACAGTTGATGGACAGAATGTAGAACAATGTCATACATTCACCCAGTACAAGGATCTGGGCCTAAATTCATCGTTTTTTTGCACTCCACACCACCCTGGGTTAGACACTGGCTATATGCAAATCAGCTCTGACCCTGTGCCTCATGGGAACAGTCCAGTCCGAACTACCAAGCCATGTCTTTCCCAGACCGGAATCAAGCATCCAAGGACCGGTTTCTGGCTATCAGCCTTCATCAGCCTGGATAGCTTGACTACAGTGGTGTGGAGAGCCTGGGACTCACGTCTGAGCATCCCCAGCCCACTCGGGGTGAAATTGCAAAAAACACAGTTGATGGACAGAATGTAGAACAATGTCATACATTCACCCCAGTACAAGGATCTGGGCCTAAATCCATCGGTTTTTTTGCACTCCACACCACCCTGGGTTAGACACTGGCTATATGCAAATCAGCTCTGACCCTGTGCCTCATGGGAACAGTCCAGTCCAAACTACCAAGCCATGTCTTTCCCAGACCGGAATCAAGCATCCAAGGACCGGTTTCTGGCTATCAGCCTTCCTCAGCCTGGATAGCTTGACTACAGTGGTGTGGAGAGCCTGGGACTCACGTCTGAGCATCCCCAGCCCACTCGGGGTGAAATTGCAAAAAACACAGTTGATGGACAGAATGTAGAACAATGTCATACATTCACCCCAGTACAAGGATCTGGGCCTAAATCCATCGTTTTTTTGCACTCCACACCACCCTGGGTTAGACACTGGCTATATGCAAATCAACTCTGACCCTGTGCCTCGTGGGAACAGTCCAGTCCAAACTACCAAGCCATGTCTTTCCCAGACCGGAACCAAGCATCCAAGGACCGGTTTCTGGCTATCAGCCTTCATCAGCCTGGATAGCTTGACTACAGTGGTGTGGAGAACCTGGGACTCACGTCTGAGCATCCCCAGCCCACTCGGGGTGAAATTGCAAAAAACACAGTTGATGGACAGAATGTAGAACAATGTCATACATTCACCCAGTACAAGGATCTGGGCCTAAATTCATCGTTTTTTTGCACTCCACACCACCCTGGGTTAGACACTGGCTATATGCAAATCAGCTCTGACCCTGTGCCTCATGGGAACAGTCCAGTCCGAACTACCAAGCCATGTCTTTCCCAGACCGGAATCAAGCATCCAAGGACCGGTTTCTGGCTATCAGCCTTCATCAGCCTGGATAGCTTGACTACAGTGGTGTGGAGAGCCTGGGACTCACGTCTGAGCATCCCCAGCCCACTCGGTAGTTCGGACTGGACTGTTCCCATGAGGCACAGGGTCAGAGCATGTTCTACATTCTGTCCAACTGTGTTTTTTGCGACTCTCTATATAGTGCACTAAAATGAAGTGCAAGTGCACTGTGCAGAGAGTCCAGTGAAACCCAGATTGGTATACAGAGGCAAAAGTAGATAATACTAACGCTCTTTGTGGTAGTGTGGACCAAGGCTTATCAGAGGCTAGTGCTAAGCATTTATTGTACTCACAGAGGGAATAAATGAGACACACACTCACTAATAGACCTGAGACTAATTTGCAAAAATAATTTAGATTTTTATACATTTTTCAGAGCAAGAACTTTATCATTTTAAAGTTCTGAATTTTTTGAGTTCACAAAATAAATCAATTTTGCGTACAGTTACGCACCATTGAAGTCAACGGGGAAAAAGACAAAAATGTATATAAAATCGTACCCTCAACTTTCAAGGTTCACCTCTTGGATTTTGCTAGTTAGCAAGACCAGGTCTAATGTTCCAATAGCGGATTCGGTTGTGGGAAGGTTGCTGAGGTTGTTGATAGGTGGTGCATTATGAAGAATGGGGCCTCCTAAAAATACACTGCACAAGGGGACTTAAAGGCAAGTCCAAGGGGTCCACCTCAAGGGAGCAGGACCAAAGGCGTCAGGACTATGGGAGCAGAGTTTGTCGGTACCCAGGCCGGACGAGCTGGGTTCAGAGTAGATGGGTCAGCCTGGCGGCATGCATTGAGATGTCCTTGCGGTCAGGAGCAGGCAGCTTGGAGAGGCTATTTAAGAACAGGTGCGCCACTCACAAAATGGTTCTCAGAGGTCTCTACATCCCTCGATGGATGGCTGCTTCCTGGGCAGTTGGAGTCTGGAGTGAAACTCTTCACCTCAATGAATGCTGCATGGGGTTCCATACCCCGGGTATTGGTGCGGCACAGCTCTGGTAGATACTGGTGTCCTTAAACTTGGTGGGGGGACAGATCTGACACTTCAGAGATGGTATACCACTTTTAGTCTGGGTGTTGTGTTGGAGGCGCCAGGGAACAGCAAGTCTTTGAAACCAGAGTCTGTGGTTCGGTGCCTGCTGTCCAGAGGAGCAGAGCCTCTACTCCTAGGGAGGTTCTTTGGCAAATTGTTGAAGGCTGGAGGGGCTCTAGGGTTCTTGGAGTCCTCACAGTTGCAAGATGAGACTGCATACCACGATTGTTGAGTCCTTAAGGCAGCAGGTAGGGTTTGGTGCCAATTTTCTGCAGCAGAGCTTTAGTCCTTGGGTCACCAGCTCTTCTTTGTCCTTTTCTTCTTTGTGTCAGTCAAATCTAAGTTCAGGCCCAGTGATGCCACCTAAATACTAAATTTAGAGGTGTTAAAGGAGGAGACAGGTACTAGCCAATGGGCTGCCTACATTTAGGGTGCCCAGTTCCTGTGAGAAGGGGCACTGCCCTGACCCTAATTGGCTAATTCCCCCTCAAACCAAGATGGAGGGAGATGAAAAGAGGGGTCCACATCGCCTGTCCCACCTTAGGGGTGGTGCTAGCTGAATGGGGACCCATCTCCGAATTTACCTAATTTCCTACCTGTCCTCCCGCCAACTATTGAGCAGGAAGAGGGGATTGACATCCTCCACTAGCTGGAGCTGCCCGGATTGCATTTCTTTTTTTTGATGTCTTTATTTATTTTCAAATAAAACAAACATATTCAACAATTACAGGCTGTTTAGAATCACATCACCATAGCAAATAATGGACATACACTAGCATGGAAGAGAAATCATCATGATAAGTAAGTGTGGAAATCGTGGGTCAGCGTAAACAATGCATGTATATATAAAGTGAGTGGGTAGAGAAGGTCTGAGGAAAAGTCTGCAGTTGAGGAGGACGGGAATTGATTTAAATCTGTAGAGTCATGCTTGGGAGTGGGGAGATATTCACACAGGGCTGCCAGATATCTCTAGAGTGGCACGTAAAAGGCGTAATCCTCGCTAATGTTATCACAGTACATCTTGCTTTTTCGCCAATCTGAGGGAGTGGGGGTTTTGTAACTAACCCAGTGAAGTGCGATCTCAATCTTGGCAAGCAAGAGGGCCATTGAGGTAAATCGGCACATAGAGTGTGGTATGTCCCTGGTGAACCCTTAGAGGCCCAGAAGGGGATCGGGGTGAGCATTATATCTGTCATGGCGTAGACCTGAGTGAAAACAGAAGCCCAATATGTGGATATCTCTGGGCATGTTGATATTAAGTGTGCAAAATTTGCTTCTGTGACATGGCATTTAATACAACAGTCGGATCTAGGGGAGTTAAATTTGGCTATGTCTGAGGGGGGAAGTAGGTGTATTGTCTTGTCCCTTGTCTGTGAGGGAGAGTCCCAATTCTTCCACATAGTGTCAGGTTTCAGGATGATGCTTAGATGGTAGGTTTCAAGGTCAAGCGGTCACCATCCACATCAGACACCACAAGAATCAGTGGAGAAAACCAGGGACAGTGGATAAGAAGGAAAAAAGGACCGTAGAGTGTTCTGAAGTCTTCAAAAAATAAAAAGATCCATAAAGGATGCGTCATGCAAGCTAGGGTCCACAGATGGTTGTATAACATGCCCATCCAGAAAGATATCTCCCATGGTGAATAGGTTGTAAAGACGAAGTGCGCATTTCACCAGCTTCTCACACATGAGTGGGAGCCAAGGATTGTCATGAAGTGGAAGAGCAGTGGCGAAAAGGGGGCCTCCACCAAGTGTCCAGCGAAGCCTATGCTTTTCCGAACAGGTCGTGGATATGGTTTGAATGTCGATGGCATTCAATGGGGTGCCCTTTGGCAAGATGAAAGAGTGTAAGAGACCTTCCAATTGATCTTGCTCCGGCCTCAAATAGGGGTCTGGATGGTACTATCGATGTGTGTACTGACACTGGGCAGCAATGAAATAAAGGTAAAGGTCAGGGGCCCGAATCCCCTATGATCATAAGAAAGAGTGAGTGTGTCCCAGCAAGCACGGGGCTGACCCCCGGCCCAAACAAGGCACAAAAGGAGACTGCATTGAGAGTGGAAGAAGGTCTGTGATGGAGGAATGCGAATGTTTAAGAAAAGGTATAGAAAAAGGGGGAGTACGACCGATTTATTGATAGCCGTACGTCCAGCCATAGAGAGCTGTAGTGTAATACAACAGTCTATATCAGTGGCAAGATCTGCCATTACCGGGCCATAATTAACACGTTGAATGCTATGGGAATTCCCCTGCTGTGCTGGGATTCCTGGATCTTCATGCTTTCATGACGAGCTGGGCTCGTCATCAGCGTGCGAGGAGGCTACTTCATGACGAGCCCAGCTCGTCATGAGCGTGAAAGGGGTTAAGCTGCAGCATCTGGTCTTTGTCAGTATGGAGCTGTATGCCTACATATTTGGTGCCGTCTGGAGTCCACATTAACAGGTAATCTGCAGGTGCAGGCTGTGCAGCATCCTGTTATTCTGGAGTCCGGATAGGTTACCAAATCAGACAATCTTCTGCACCAGAGGAGAGAGGTTGCCTGATGGGTGGCAGATATAAAGAAAGTAAAAGAGGGCCATGAGTAAGTTCAAGGCCTTGTTGCAAATAGTGGGCTTGCATACAGTGGACCAATGGGTACATTGCAATAATAAAGAGGAGGGGAGACAGGGGGCAGCTCTGTCTGGTCCCTCTCTTGATTGGAAACGCATCAGTTAGTGAGCCATTGACCCATATACAAGCCACCAGGTTGTTTTATGAAAGCATGATTGGGGATAGAAAGGGAATAGGATTACCCAGCTTGCCCAGAACTGCTCTCAAGAAGGGCCATTCATGAGAATTTAATGCTTCATCCGCATCTAAGAGAGCTACAACCGCAGGTATAAGTGGGGATATCTTGTAGAGGACTGCAAAGATAAGTGAAGTATAATGTTGGTACTAGCCAGGCGCAAGATGGCGATAACTTGGATGGGACGAAGGGCCCCGGAGGTACCCACTTGGCTTAGAGATGTCCGAGAGTGGTCCCTGGACGAGGAAACCCACATGCAACTCACTCGGAGGGATTAGAAGCTGTAGGACAACTTAATGGCTTGGTGTGTTATGTTTGCGTCTGGGCTGGCAGAAGAGGAGCCATCCCCACAGGGCACAACTGACAGTGAGGGCAGTGGGTTGGACATGCCCGTTGGGTCCGGGTCTGAAGGGGAGCGAGAGGGTGCACCCCAGTGATGTTCACCTCCCGCATAAGTGCCACGCCTGGTTCCTTTCTCAAGGTGCTTTAATGGTATGTTATTGTTTCGTTTCCCAATGGGTCCATTCCCTTCCTGATGCCGCCTGTAGTCCTAAATTCCGCTAATAAGATCATCAATCTGCTTGAATACACTGATTTGATGCCAGTTGTGTGTTATTTGTTATGATGTATAAACTGAAAATAAAGTTTTAAAAAAAAGATAAGCGAAGTAGAATGATGCGGTACGAATCCAGATTGAACTGGAGAGATAATCTGCTCCATTAAAAGAGATAATCTAGTAGCGAGACCCTTGGCCAATACTTTATTGTCAAGGTTCAGGAGAGAGTGGGGGGCGATAGGAGGAATATAGGGAGTAATCCTTGCCCGGTTTTAGCAATAGTACAAAAACAGCTTTGCGTAGTGATGGAGGTAATGCACCAATGATAAGGGACTCATTGTACAATGCCAGGAATTGGGGAGCTAATTGTTGCTTGAGAGCTTTATAGAAGGCACCCGTTAGACCATCCAGCACAGGTGCCTTCACACCATCAAGAGAGTCAATAGCCTGGACAACCTCCACTACAGTGATTGGCTCAGCAAGAAACTTACACTGGCTGTCCATTAACCAGACCAACATCACCTCCTCAAGGTACGCTGAGATCTCAGAGGGGAGGTTGAGCATGGGAGAAGTGTAGAAATGCTCATAATATTGTTGAAATTCAGCAAGTACTTCCTCCCCACCCAGTATTCACAGTCCGGAATCCGCCTGAAGCTCAGTGGCATAGTTTTGCAGATGGTTAGGATGCAGTAGACATGCAAGCGTTCAACCCAGACATTCTCCTTCTCCATGGCTGTGGACTCTGGCATGTTTCCCTAGATATGCGACCTCCCTAATAGTGAACTTGCAAAACTCCGCCAATAAGATGGAACGTAAACAAGGATCTCTGCTAGCATCAGCGGCAGAGTCTAAATCCTGCAGGTCTGTCCCAATACTTTGTAATTGGGCACATATGTCTTAGAAGATTCCCGGGTGTTTGGAAATGCATACTCTGCGAATAAAGGCTTTGAAGGCCTCCCATAGCGTGACCTCTGTTGAAACAGTTCTAGTATTCAATTAAAAATATTCAGTTATAGAAGCAAGAACTTCATCCGGAACACTGGGTCATGAAGAGCTCCACTGTGGAACCGCCAAGTACGCTCCACACTGAAGCAATATGGGACTTGCAGCTTGAGGAGGACCAGGCTGTGATCAGACAATGTCCACAGCAGTACAGTGACTTCCGACACCCAAAAGCGCACATTAGTCCAGAGGAACCACTAATCCAGCCCTGTCCAGATGGAATGGGGAGTGGAATAAAAAGTAAACCCAGGGAGGATGGGTTGCTGTCATGGCAGGTGTCAAGGAGAGCATAAGAAAATAAGTTACTTACCTGTAACCTGTAGTTCTCCAGTATTGGTATCTTTCATAGATTCACATGCTTGAATCATTCCCCGTCGTCGAAGTCGGAGTCCCACGGTACATAAAACATGGTGAGTAAAAAAATGATGGAGTTCGGCCCAGATCTTTGTACTGGGGTGAATGTATGACATTGTTCTGCATTCTGTCCATCAACTGTTGTTTTTGCATTTGTCACCACGGTACATAAAAAGCAGTAAGTAATGACTTTAACATTAAAGTTAATTGAGAAATACATTTACTTTAACAACTCGTCCTAGTCATTAGGAATGTTCCAAACTTCAGCCAATCAGACGACAGCACCTTCTAAAACTCTCTCCACAGAGGCTCCAGGCTCTCAGATTTTCGGGCACATGGGCAATACAAGTATATAAAATAAACTAGGGGAGCCTCTATGGGGAGGAGGGTGGGTCGCATGTGAATCTATGAATGATAATAATACTGGAGAACCACAGTTTACAGGTAACTTATTTTCTTCTCCAGTATTAGGGTATCTTTCATAGAGTCACATGCTCGAATTCAAATAGATAGCAGTTGTATTATTGGTGTGTATGCTGATATCAGGTATGCAGTAAAAAATGTACGTAATCCTGTACATAGTAAAATGTATCACGAATACACATACCTGTCTATATCTATCTATCTATATATATATTCACTGAAAAAACCATAGGTTTCACCCATGTTATAGTTCGCTGGAAATTTCACTCATACAAAACCATTGAAATTCCCCTGTTATAGTTAGTTCAGCTAACTATAACTCGCGCACCCGCAATGCACTGCATATGACATCACATATTACATCACTCATGACATGGTCAGTGACATCACTGATCACTGATGACATCACTGATGACATCATCCAGTGAATGTGTGTCTTTCTGAAAAATACATATTTTTTATGTATGTATATCTAAAGGCCAATGGAAGAATAAATGGGTAAATAAGTGTCTAAATGGATGTTTTTTTTTTAAAAATGATTGCATAACTGACTTATTAAGTATATCTTAGTCAATACATGTATTAGCGAGTAATCTTTAAATATGTAAATATCTGTATCAGTGTCTCACTTTCTATATAAGGGGCTGCATGGGTTAGTGAGTAGCTACATGAGTGTCTATATGGGTTATTATTTGGATTTTTGAGTATCAGAATGAGTGTCTGTATGGTTCGGTGGGGGGTATTACTTAGCGCACAGATGCATGAATGAGTGACTCACTGTTTGTATGTGTTTTGAAGACAGCATCTGTGCAGGACTGTATGGGTGAATGAGTGTGTGTATGGGTGTGTTACTAACTGAATGGCTGCCTCAATAGTGTCTTTATGAGTAAGTACATATGTTTTAAATTAGTATATGTGAGTATTGATGTATATAAGTATGGATATATGACAGTGACAGATTGGAAGAGTTCCTGTATAAATAAGTATGTGTTTCTATAACTGATTGTTTAAGAAAGTAAGTATGTGTACGTTTCTGTAGAAATAAGTGTAGTGGTGTGTTTAGACCTGTATATGCAAGCAAATGAATGTTTGATAGTTTATTTCCATGTGTGAGTATGTGTGTGAATAACTCTATAAATAAGTGTAGGTGTGTAACAGGATGTATACGTGTATGAGTACATATGATGAGTGAGTACATGTATGAGTTACTATATAGAACTACTGGTGAATGAGTGAATGTGTATGTAGATGTTGGAATTACTAAATAAGTTGTTGTAATTGGTATTGGTATCTCCATTTTTTTGAAAATGTTAGTTCCTATTTTTGAATATGTGTATCAAAGGTAATATTAGGGTGAGAGGACGTCTGCCACTCTTTTACAAAGATGATGTCATCATTGATATTATTTGAGATGTCATCAGTGATGTCATGAGTGATGTCATCAGTGATGTCATGAGTGATGTCACTGACCATGTCATGAGTGATGTAATATGTGATGTCATCAGCAGTGCATTGCGGGTGCGCCAGTTATAGTTAGCCGAACTAACTATAACAGGGGGATTTCAAAGGTTTTGTATGCGTGAAATGTCCAGCTAACTATAACATGGGTGAAACCTATGATTTTTTCAGTGAATTTCTAAGGTTTTTTAAATGCCAATTCTTAACTATAATGTGCCTGAAACCTATGTTTTTTTCAGTGAATTTCAAAGGTTTTGTAAATGATAATTTTAAAATGTACTAATTATTATATTTCTTTCTTTTTACAGTAATTTCCTACATTTTTATTATAAATACTTATATTTATTTTGTTTTTAAGGTTACATTTCATATTTTTAATGTAAAATAATAACAAAAGTAAATTCAAAAAGAATACACTGCTAGTGAAACTGCCTGGGTGAATTTGTAAGTGTTTGTTAGGGGCAGATTTACAACACCCTTGTGCCTCTTTTACACCGCCGTTGCATCACTTTTCTGATGAAGCGGTGGTGCAAAAGATGCGCCATGGTATGTGGTATTTAGAATGTGACGTATCTGGGAAGTGCGTCACATTATAAATCCTTGTACCAGAAGGAGACATTCCTACATGGGTGGGGGGGGGGGCGTTCTGGCGCAGGAACTCCTCCTAAAAGTGGCTGACTGAAATCTATAAGATTTCACTTTGTCACTTTTGGGGTCATGCTGTGTCAAAACCCTGCACTACCTTGAAGCAGGTGTAAGGATTGACACAGCAGTCTGAGCATAGGGCCCCCAGAGCATTGCTGCAGATGCGTTGCACTTGCAACATAACTCAAACAATGCTCCACCGTTACAGTACGGATACATCACATATATGTGCCATTTTTGTCCCATGGTACACCGCATTGTAAATACGGCGCATCCTGGGTGGTGGTGTCATGGAGCACAATAACTGACATATTCCTGGGGATATGCCAGTTATTGTATATGTGCCCATTAGTGTTTTAATGTAGTGAATGGATTACTACATACCGATGAATGAGTCACTACAAAACTAAAACAACAGTGACAGAGTGTTTGGTGGAAGTGTAAGGATATAAACTGGTAAATTGAACGTATAAAAGACAAATTTGCAAGTACATAGAAGACCGCATACATCGTCTATAAGGGTTTGAAGCAGTCTATGCCCTGAGGCCTATTTTAATGCATGAGTACTTAGGTAGTGAGTGGACGATTACAGTTCTGCAAGGAAAGAGCCTGATTGAATTTATAACACCCTCAGTTTTACCACAGTATACAGATAAACACATACTGCTGAATGGCTCACTACAATATGGAAACAGTAGAGTGAGAAAGTTTGCTGGAAGTGTAAGGATACACATTGAGGAATTGAACGTATAAAACATAAGTTTGCTGGTGCATAGAACAGTGCATGCACAGTCTATAGGGGTTTGAAACACTCTATGGACTAAGGCCTGTTTTAATCCAAGAGTATCTAGATAGTGACTGGATCATTACAGTTCTGCAAAGAAAGTTCCTCACTAAATTTGTTACAGTTTCAGTTTTACCACGGTACAATGGAAAAGACACACTGCTGACTGGCTCACTACAATACTAAGACAGCAGTGTCAGAGTGTTTGGAGGAAGTCTAAGGATACAGACTGGGGAATTGAAGGTATAAAACACAAGTTTGCAGGTGCATACAAGACTGCATGTATACTCCATACGGATTTTAAGCAATCCATACACTCAGATCCACTTTGCATATTTTAAATCAATACAAGCATTTAAAGAATATATAACTGAATCTATAAGTGCTTCACTTTTAGTACAATAACCTTTATTATTTTCAAACAATAAATGTATTCTTGTATCATCTCATAATTTAACACACATTCCAATACAAGTTCATCAGATATGTCATTCAGATCAATTCCCTCGTTAGCAGTTTCTAATTTGTTCTAAAATTTCAACATAATGTAATGCTTCCAGAAAATCTCCATCAAAGCTTTCGTCTCCAAAATCACACCTCATGTCTGCAGCACTAATTTCCCCTTCTTCACTCTCATTGCCTGTGACAGATACGATTCGTTCTTCAATTATACTCAAGGTAATATCCAAAATCTCCTCAGTATGAGGTTGTTCTCTCTTTCCATAATGTTTCCTTTATGTTCTTGCTCCTTGTATAAAAATATAAACAGTTAGTTTTATCACTTTTTGTAATATATAAAACAAAACTACCGTTTTCACCTATTTTGGCCTACAAAAAATACTATATAAATACTATTATCTAATAACATTCCCTAAGTAGAGTTTTAGTCCTTTGCAAAGTTATATAAATATAATTACTTATAAATCAATCAATCAATCAGTGACACTTATAAAGCGCGCTACATACCCGTAGGGTCTCAAGGCGCTGGGGGGGGGGGTGCCGCTACTGCTCGAACAGCCAGGTCTTCAGCTTCTTCCTGAAGGAGAGGTGGTCTTGGGTCAGGCGCAGGTCGGTCGGGAGGGAGTTCCAGGTCTTGGCGGCCAGGTAGGAGAAGGACCTTCCTCCTGTAGTCGCTCTTCGGATGCGGGGGACGGCGGCGAGGGCGTGGTTGGCTGATCGGAGGTGGCGTTTGGGAGCGTAGAAGTTGACTCGGCTGTTGAGGTAGCTCGGGCCTCGATCGTGTAGAGCTTTGTGTGCGTGGGTGAGGAGGCGGAAGGTGATTCTTTTGTTGACGGGGAGCCAGTGAAGGTCTCTCAGATGTCCGGAGATGTGGCTGGTTCGTGGGATGTCGAGGATGAGTCTGGCTGAGGCGTTCTGGATCCGCTGGAGTCTCTTCTGGAGCTTGGCGGTGGTACCGGCGTATAGGGCGTTGCCGTAGTCCAGACGGCTGGTGACGAGGGCCTGGGTGACGGTCTTCCTGGTCTCGGTGGGGATCCACCAGAAGATCTTTCGTAGCATGCGCAGGATGTTGAAGCACGACGAGGAGACGGCGTTGACTTGTCTGGTCATGGAGAGGGAGGAGTCCAGGATGAATCCCAGGTTGCGTGCGTGGTCTGTCGGTTTGGGTGCGGTGCCCAGGGCGGGTGGCCACCAGGAGTCGTCCCAGGCGGAGGGTGAAGAGCCCAGGATGAGGATGAGATATCCTGTTCTTAGCTTTTCTTAAATTTTGAAATCAGTCACTCCTTATGATTATAGGAAAAGACTCAGGCTATTATAGTAAAATACACTACTAAAAAATGTAGAATATGTCTATTCACCTTACCCATTCCAAAATAGTAAATGTGTTTTAGTAAAATGCAAAAGATACTATTCATTGTCCAGAATAACACTGTGTATCTGTGTATATTTAGGCATCATTATCACACTACTTTTTGAATACTTCATGTGTTTACTCTATCTCTATTCCTCATCTATAACTTAGTCTAACCCTACTAATTACCTACCCCCTCGACTTTCGAACTAGCCTCTCCTCTAGTATTTATCTGCAACCTTGTAGCTTGTGGTTCTTTATTTTTCTCACTGCTTATAACCTATAATTACGTAACAGTCATTAACCTAGGCCTCTCAGTTTATTGTCTAATTTTTATATTATTAATTTCCTTGTGTTCTTCTACTAACCTTTCTTTATGCAGTTGCTTGTTATCTATTCTGTCAATCCTTGAATATCTTGTGTTTTTCACTAATGTTCCTTCTTAATTCAACAGTATTACTGGTATTCCTTACTCAATGTGTTCTTTTCCCTTAAGACCTTGCTTATCACAAATTTGATCATTTCTTGTTTCAGGTTAGAGAAAATACATTGAGTGAATATATTCAATATTCTCTATATTGTCAGGTAAGTTTAGTCACTCAGTAACTTGTCATACGATTATTTTCCAAGAATATACCTTTGTCAACTATAAGGTATCACTTAGGTTTCTTGTATGGTTTCTTGTTCTCTCTGCTCTTCAGGTGCTGAACACGACTGAGTCCGTCTGCCCTGAAGGAGCCGCGACGTGAAAATCAACCGCTGTGCAATGTGCAGGCTTCTTCCAACTCGGAAGCTGAATTCTAGTTGCGGGCATGAGGTAAGTTTAACCGGGAACCTTCTTTAATTCTCTCACAAATATTTGTGCTTTCTCTTCAGGAATATCTATGAAGCAATTGAAAACGGGTCTGAACTCAGGAACGTCTTAGGTGAAGTGCGCACTCGTTAGGGAGCGCGCGCCTCACCAAGGATTCCCCACAGGTGTGAGGTAAATGACTAGACCACCACCATGTCTTTCCTCGAGGCGGCCATCTTAGAATTCCTCTGTTGCACTAAAGCACTCCAAGTATGTTTCCTTGCGGATTCTTCATCTCTCCTGCAGCAGCTAGGGTTTAGATAAGTCATTATCATATCACTGATTGATGAGGGGTTCTGACAGGTACACTCAGTATATAATTTTTTGAAATATCTTTAAAAGATACAAACCATCTTTACACACTTATCTTCCCCGTCCATGTTTTGTTACTTCAGCTCGGTTGAAGCACATTCCATCGACCATTTTTAACAGTTACTTGTACTTACCTTAAGCATATTAAATAATAAAAAATTATATATTATGAAATTACCATCTGTGGAAGACACATCTCAAACAATCATAACATAACAATACATTATGATTATTTTTCATACACTGTAAATAATATTACTTACAAATATATGCTGACAAAATATATAACAACAAGTCCTTTATGGTTTCATTTACTTTTTCACAGGGCCAAATAGTATGCGTCAAATTCTTAGTTTGGTAATTGTTCAATAGTAATCCTGCCTTCTCATCCAAAACCACCGACACCATTTGCTCCGTCTCCCAGTGCTCATCACTCAGCCCGATGCTATTCAACATCTACATGGCCATCCTCACACAAGTAGCCCACCATCACAAACTCAACATCATCTCCTACATTGACGACACCGAGCTCATCCTCTTCCTCACCAAGAATCCACATACCACCAAAAGCAACCTCCATGACACAATGAAGGACATCACCAACTACATAAAGAGCAGCTCTCTAAACATGAAGTCGCACAAAATGAAAGTACTCATCCTCAGACCCACCCCCTCAGCCTCGGACGACTCCTGCTAGCTCACTACACTGTGGACAGTACCAACACCTACCAACCATGTCCACAACCTAGGATTCATCCTAAACTCCTCCCTCTCCATGTGTAAGCAAGTCTACACCATCTCCTCGTACTGCCATAACACCCTCCACATGCTCCGCAACATTTACAAGTGGATCCTTACCAAAAGAAGAAGAACAGTAACACAAGTCCTCATCAGCAGCAGACTACACTGTGGCAAAACACTCTACTCATGAATTCCAGCCAAACACCTACAACAACTACAACAAATCCAAAAAGACCACCACCTGACTGATTATGAATGTTCCCTGATGCAGCCACATCACTCACCACCTAATACACCTACACTGCCTCAATATCAACAAGAGGACCACCTTCAACCTCCTCACCCTCACTTACAAAATACTCTACAACACCAGACTAATGTACCTTAACAGCAGTAATCCTAAAAGGCCAAATTTTGAACTTAAAATTTTGGCTTTAAAAATATTAGGTAAGAATTTGGTAACTCTTTAGGAAAACGTTGCTTAAAAACTAATTGACTATCATTACAATGTAACCTTTCAGACATTTTAAATAACAGTGTAATGTACAGATGTTGTAGAAGGTCCATCATGAAAAATAATTGCAACAGCTACAAAAGTTCTTCCTGATATTGAAACTTGACCAGCTACACATTTTTTTAACCTCATCGCTGCTTGAGAGTTTCCCCTGCTGTGGTGGACAGCAATGAAAACGGGTGTGGTCATGATGAGCTCAGCTCGTCATGAGCACCTGAGAGGTATATGCCATGACGAGCTAAGCTCGTCATGAGCATGGAAGGGGTTAATTAAAGTTTCCAATTTTCTTCCATCAGCTCTACAACGTTGCAGCATTAAAATTACATACTGTCCATATCTTTGTATAAACAATGTTGATGACATTTCTGATTTACATAGGCTACACTCCATGTTTTGACTTGCTCCTCTAATTAGACTGTTAAAAGACACTGATTCACAGTCAGGTAAAGTCAAATATATTAATCTTTCAGTGTCTATGTTAGTACTACATGTAAACAAACAATTTTGACAGTCATGTTGCCATTTATAAGAAAGGCCAAAAAGGTTTTCAATATCTATACCTTCATCTTCCAGTACACCAAGCATAAACATTAAAAATTCCTGACAATCTTGCTGAATATTCTGCGTAAATTGACTAGAACCAGAACATATGTCCAAAACATTTCGAATATCAGAAACACTTTGTATTTTACTTTTATCCCTACTACATTTCTCTTAAACAGAATACAACAATGAACAGAATCTTTCGTCCCGATTTTCAACAATTTGCTGTTGCAAACTTTCAAGAACAAAAACAACATTAACAACTACATTAGCTACATTAGTACGCCCAATTAAAGATAAATGCAAATTGTTTAGCCGATCCAAGGTCCTATTGGTAGACGTTAATAGAGGGTCTGTGTTAAGCCCTGCTATGTCATCGACTATAGGAGAGATTATCACACCAAGGTACACAGCAGTAGGTGCAAGAGCTATTCCGTCAGGTCTACCAGTAGAAGAATGGATTATCTGAGTTTTAGAAATGTTAAGTTTGTAGCCTGATAGCTCACCAAATTCTTGGGCAAATTCTATCATTTTAGGCGTAGATACGCCTACATCGGGAGTAACAACCGCGACATCGTCAGCGTACGCAAGGACTTTATAATCAATCTGATGTATGGTCACCGGAGGGATTCCTATTTGTTTTGTAATCTTATTCAAATATGGTTCAAATAAGGGCGAACAGCAGTGGGGAGCAGGGACAACCCTGCCTTGTCCCCCTGGTGATCGCAAATGAGCAAGATGTTTCAGTCCCAATACGAATTTCTGCCTTTGGATCATGATATATCGCTTGAATGGCCAAGATATACTCACTGGGGAACCTTTTCCAGATTAGGACAGACCATAAGAACCCCCAGTCGACTCTGTCAAACGCTTTTTCCGCGTCCAGCAGAATAGCGCCGACTGGGGATCCCGTAGCCCGTGCCCAATCAAATAGGGTAATGATACGCCTAACATGATCAGTGGTGTCTCTTTCTTTAATGAATCCATGTTGGGTCTTAGAAACCAACTTAGGCATTATGTTAAATATTCTATTTGCTAATAATTTAGAAAAAATGTGCTGTCTGCTGTAATAAGAGAAATAGGACGATACGACCCAAGTTCATTAGGATCTTTTCCCTTTTTTTTAAACACTATAATTGTAGCCAGAGACCACGATGAGGGTGGAGATCCCCGGAATGCTTGATCAGAGATCTTAAGTAGCTCAGGTTTTAGAATATTCCTAAAGGTTCGATAGAACTCGAGGGGAATTTGATCTGGCCCCATGGCCTTCCCAAATGCTAGGCTAAGAATAGCTAGCTCAATCTCCTCCCATGTAATTGGGGAGCCAAGAAACATTGCATCCTCCTCAGACATGGGCACATTCTCAATTCCCCTCAGATAATCGAGTGTGATTCTGTCTGTGTCGACCTCGGTCTCTTGTTTATTATATAGGGCCAGATGTAGGTAGCCAAATACCGGTCGGTAACGGCCAAATTCTGCCGTTACCGACGGGTATTTGGCTTTCGACATGTAGGGGGATTGCAACAGGGCATTTCGGTAATTTTACCGATTCGGTAAATATACCGGTCGGTAAATTTACAGACCGGTATTTTTACAGAATCGGTAAAATTGAGATGTAGGTGGGACTCTTCTGAGTCCCACAAGCCCTACAAATTCGGTATTTTACCATTAAATTCAATTTGATGGTAAAATACCGATTCAGGTGTGCATGCACATGTGTGCATGCACACCTGTGCCATATGATAGGCAGACCTGCCCTTAGGGCAGGTATGCCTGCCACATGGCCCCCGAACCTTTTTTGGGGGTGCTAGAGGGTGTCAAAGTGACACCCCCTGCACCCTTGTCAAAATCGGTATTTACCGATTCGGTAAATACCGACCGGTAATGCCCCATTCATTCCTATGGGCTTCAAAGCCCATAGGAATGAATGGAGCATTACCGGTCGGTATTTTACCGAATCGGTAAATACAGATATTTACTGATTCGGTAAATGGAACATCTGGATGTTCCTACATACCCCCCTTCTTATTTACCGATTCTTAATTACCGAATCGGTAAAATTCGGTAATTAGGAATCGGTAAATAAGTTCTACCTACATCTGGCCCATAGTGTTTTATAAAGTCACTAAAAGCATTCAATATCCCTACCTTGGATTCTTGAAACACTCCAGCTAAATCCTTAATTCTAATTATTTCATTTTGCATGGCTTTTTGTCTAACCCTTTGAGCTAAAATCCTCCCGGTTTTTTCATTTAATTCGTAACTCTCTGCCTTATGTTGTTTAAATTGTACCGCTACCTGATCTGCTAAATAAGAATATGAGATAGCCCGTTCAATAGTTAACTGTCGTTGGGCTTCCTGGATGTCAAAATCATTACCATTAATAATCTGCGTCACTAAATTTAGTTCAGCATTACGTATTTTATCCATTTTATCCCTTAGCTCCTTTTTTACCTTTAGACGTTGAAAATTAGAATAACTTAATGTTTCTCCTCTTACAACGGATTTAAAAGTATCCCAGACTACTTGAATGGAAGCGGTATCGGAATTACGAGAAAAGAAATCTTTAATGGTCTCCGTCATATTGTGGAGAAGTGTGGCTCAGTGGTTAGAGGCGGTGGTTAGGAGGTGGTTAGAGGCGGCAGACCCGGAAGCTGAGATCGGCCGTGGACCAGGGTTCGATTCCCCGCCTCTGCGGGTCTCGGGCTCTAAAATTCCATGGACTCGATAATTCTCGCTCCGGTGCCTACTCGACTCACGGGGTCACACTCTGCGACTCTGGGCAATAGCTTGCTTAATCTCCACTACGGCCCCTCGCGGTGGGATGCCTGGCTTTCACCTTGTGGATACCCTGCCGGGTTATCTCACAGGGGAATACCAGGACGGGTTCCCTAAGCAAGCGCTTAGATACCGTGTCGGTGATTTGCGCTATATAAATACATGTACATTTACATTTACATATGTCGGATATAGTTCTCATCAAGCAGAAGACTCCTTTGAAATGACCAGTGATAGTTTGTATTGTATTTTTTGTGGGAAAATGGCAGTTCTAATATTATAGGATTATGATCTGAAATCATTTGTGGCAGAATCTCGATTTCGGCATCCTCAAGGAAAAAGGAAGAAGTAAAAAAAAAATCTAGACGAACAAATTTTTTAGGGGGATTTGAAAAAAAAGTAAAGCCGAGATCGGCCGGTTTATTTTTGTTCCATACATCATACAGTCCGTTATTCAAAACTATCTCCCTTAAGGCTTTATAGGTCTTAATCTTACGGCCACTATAGTTTCCAAATGTCCTAATGTTACAATTAGCGTCAACATGGACATTCATGTCACCGCATAGAATTAGCGGCTGACACCAGCCAGCTAATTCCAGATTAATAGTATTAAAAACCTCACAGTCGTCTAGATTGGGACCATATAAACAACACAAAGTGAATCTATTACCATTAATATTGAGCTCAGCCAGTCCCCATCAGCCCCATTCATCTGATAATGTTCTGCCACATTTTCCAAGGTTTTTTTTCATAAGAATTGCAGTCCCCCTTTTTACCCCAGTTTGTTTAGAGCTGACCAAAAGTTCCAACCCCAGATTCCTAAGAATGTTACGTTTTCCCCATGAAATGTGGGTCTCCTGCAGACACAAGATATCTATATTTAGAGACTGAATTAATTTACACAGCACCCCAATCTTTTAGGATCATTGAGACCATTGATATTCATAGTACATATTTTAACTTTTCTATCCATTGTTATAAATTCTGGTTTCTAAATATATCAGGAATCCTCTTCTAAATAAAGGTATACACAAGAATAACATAAGAAAAACTACTTTGGCCAATTTTACTCTGTTTGATCTAACAATTACCACTGCCTTACACCCCCAGCACCACCCCCAACCCCACCAATCCCAGCATCCACCCCCCAGTGACCCCCCCTACCCCCCTCCCCAACATCAGAGGCTCAGGAACACCCAGTTCCTGAAAAACATGGAATGCCGTGTCCCCCTGCCACTAGGCCCCCACAGGAAAAAACAGTTAAATAAAATAAGAATAGAGCATTTATAACATAAGACAATAACTGCTCTAGAGCAGAATTATACGACTCAAAGCGATTCTAGATATTCTTTAGCTCTAATCTCGGACTGGAAGAATTTGTTTTGCCCTTTCACAATTATCTTTAGCTTGGCCGGATTTTGTAGAAATACAATAGCGCCTTTCTTCTGAAAATCTGGTATAAGCTGGCGGAGATGCCAGCGCTGGATCACAGTGGCTTGACAAAAATCTGGCCTTACAAAAAATTTGCAATCCTTAGCTAAAGCTTTTTTGTCAGGCCTTGCTAACATAAAGATTTCTTCCCTTGCCAAAAAGTTATTGAAAGACACCAATATTGCCCTGGAATATTCCTCGGCCCCCTGACTCGGTTTCCTCATTGAGAATGGGAATCTATGTGCCCTCTGCATTTCTTTGGCCCAGTCCCAGGTAGACAGTTGTGGAAAGGCTTCTTTAAGCAGCTCTATGATGAATCTCCTGACATCCCCTCCTTCTTTTTTCTCTGGTATTCCGAGGAAACACAAGTTATTCCTACGAGCCTGGTTTTCCAAGCCCTGCAGCTTTTAGGTAATATCATCTTTAAGAGCTTTCACATTGTCCAGTTCTTGTTTCTGACTGATATTCTCATCTTCCAGGGCCAAAATCCTTGCCTCGGTTTCGGTCACTCTATCGGCTGTCTCGCCACAAAGTTTAATAGCACGGCGAACAGCATTCTTAAGTTTAGAACAGGTAGCCTGAGTGCGCAGATTTTCGGCTTTTATTTCAGCGCGATGCGTCATCATAGTATTATAAATAGTTGTTAGCATAATCTCTGCTGCGCTGGGTGCTGCGTTAGATGCGTTAGATGAATCTTGTGCCAGGTTCAGCGTCTTGTTATCCTCTGATAACCTGGCCTCCCCCTCCTGAGGTTCTTTTCCATAAGAATGCAAATCTGGACAAGGTTCCAAGTGCGAACCATTTATGTCTGGAGCGGAGTGTCTAGCCATGGAGCGTTGAGAGAGTTTCTTTTTGCGCCTTTTTACAGTAGAGGCACTTGTGGTCAAGGAGTTGGGATTAGTATGGGCGTTATCTTCCTTAGCAGAACTCATTTCAATACTACACTCTGCCCAATCTTTACTAGCATTAACACTTTCCTCAGAGGAGATGTCAGATAGAGAGTAAAAATTCTCTGTAAGATCTTGTAGCCCCGGCAACACTGCTTCCCCAGCGACACTCGACCCCTGCACAGGCACAGAAAGAGGAACGCTGGTAGCAACATCCGCTTGTGAGCACTCCTGCACTACCACTTGAACCACTGGGGTATCCCGAACTTCATCTCCCATAATGCAATGTCCAGCGTTTTCAGTAACATTAACCGTGGAATGCACTATTTGATCTCCCTTCTTATTAGACTGAGCTTTAAACATCTCGGGGAGCGTTAATGTAGCCTTTTTCACGCTATTACCTGCTCCTCGCATATCTGGCATTGGGGGCACAGAAATGCTCCCTTTCAGACTCACAGTAGCATTGTCAGTATTTTTATTCGAGGAGCAGCCGGTATTTTGTAATAGTTTCTCACCGGTATTTTTGTTGCTTCGTGTGCTGGCAGCCACCGTCTGCGTAGAGTCTTGCACCTGCATCTTCTTTTTACGAGAACCACCGCCACGGCCCCGAACCATAAAGTTTTGGAACAAAAGAAAGACAGGAAAACGCCAACACGGGGCACGCCGCTGTGCACGCAGCAGATCAGCCAGCATTCGGAGAATGAGAGGAGGAGCCGACTCCCGGCAATCAAAAGGTCAACAAAATCGATTCAACTACTTTTGTATTTGTATTTATAATTAGGCTTTCTCTCCCCCGGCTACTTTGTATGAATGTTCCACACTTGCGCTTTTATACTCGGATTCAGAGCAAAGTAGAGCTGTAGGTCGGTCGGTCAGACGAACAGATAGAACAGCTACGATTCAAAGGCGCTCGACTCCAATACAACTCACTGACTCCAATGAAGCGGTATTTACAACAGCTTTCCTTCGGAGAGCTTCTTGCCAACCTTCAGAGCCCACAGTTCAGTCCGATCGGTCCAGCCAAGCAGATTCGACAATACCACTGGTAGATCCCGGGGAGGGTCCGGAGCAGGAGGACAGAGCTGCTCACACAGCCCACGCCACGGCAGCCATCTGATTATATTACCAAAATTTCTTTCTTTATTCCGCACCATTTCTCTTCTCTTTTCTTCTTTTTGTTTTAATAAATTGGATCATAATATTTCCAGGTTCTTTTGGGGTTATAGGAGAGCTAGGCGAGCACTCAAATGGTGTATTCTTCCAAAATTGAGGGGCGGTCTAGGAGTCCCTAGTTTTCGCTATACTACTGGGCAGTCATGTTAAAGCAAATGGGTATTTTAATGTTCCCAGATTTTAGTCTAGATAATGCCCTGACTCCATCAATTTATGAAATGTTTCTTGGAGCTGAAGCCAGGCAATGGCTGTTTAGGATAATAGAACCTAGCTACCACAAAAAAACTAAATTCAAAATTATGATTACCGCATTTCAGACCTGGAGACAAATCAACAGAAGGTTTCATCTTCTGCCAAAATTTAATTACTATACTCCCTTCTTACAGAATCCTATGCTACCCGAGTTATTTAATGACCTTGTTATGGTTTGGCCTAAAAATAAAAACATTTGGTTTACTGTATCACGATGGGCAATTTGCTTCATATTCTCACTTACAAAATAAGGGCCTCATTAGGATGGCGGTTTTTCCGCATCCTCCGGGCCGGCGGAAGTGTCCGCCGGCCTGGAGGATGCGGAAAAACCGAGGCGGAGACTCCAAAGACCCATCGCCAAATTAGGATGGCTGGTGGGTCTGGAATTCCGTCCGCCGCTTTTCCGCCGCGGTCGGCTTCCGACCGCGGCGGAAAAGCTATAACATGGCAGGCGGTGTCTATGAGACACCGTCCGCCATATTATGATGTTTGTGTAAATATGCTTTTCCACGGCGGCTTTTCCGCCATGGAAAAGCATACGGACATTCACTTTGGGGGCCCGTTGCGGGCCCCCTGGGTGAATGGGGGGTGGGGGGTGCACATGGGGGGTACCTATGGTACCCCCCTGCATTTGCGTACACAAAGCAGCAGGCACCGTGCGGTGCCTGCCGCTTTGTGCATGTACCGCCGCAATGTTAAAAATAGAGGATGTGACCGCCACCCTGGCGGTCACATCCTAATTGCCATGGAGGGACCGCCGCTGCCCATGCGGACGGTCCCTCCTACTCAGGGGGGGCGGACGGACGCAAGTCCGTCCGCCATCCTAATCGGCCCCTAAATTTGGTTTAGATAGAGCGGATTTTTTTAAATACTTGCAGATCCGTAGTTTTTTAATTATGAAGAACTTAATTATGTCAGAGTCTATGAGTAAAATAGATTTGTTGGAATGTTGTTTACAGGGAAATAAGGTCGGTATAACATACCAAAAGTCTTAGAGAAGATGGAGGATAATTTAGACATTTACGCAAAAAAATGGCAAACAATTTTTGGCTTGCAAACTGTAGACATAGTTAGATCTCTTGAAGTCTGTAGCAAAGTCATTCTCAATGATTCATTCAACATTATATGTCGCTGTTTGATTTGTATTATACACCATTTCAAATATTAAAATGGAAAACTCAGAAAGGTGTGAACTGTAGTCGTTGTGGCTATAATGCGTCCGACCTGTGTCATATGCTTTTTCATTGCCCAAAATTGACCTTATTTCTAATTCAGGTACAAGATTTCTTAAGAACTATTCTAGATGTAGATATTGATTGATTGATAGCTTTATTTCGATATGCGTATATCATAAAAGCATTACACAATAATATAAAAACAACATATCGGAAACTCAGGACTGTACTTATTACATCAAGTGTTAAAAACAGAATAAATAAGTTATTATTTGAAAGAAGCATTAAATCGATAGGGACAGTCTTTTGAGACGTATCAACCAGGCCCATTTTAAAAATTTAGACACAGCACAAACAATAAGGGGGGCAGTGTTGGTCAATATTGTATTAACACCTGAACTTGTTACAATTGGTATACAAACTGATAAAATTAGCGATAGAACAACTGCTGAAGAAGGGTTTATATTTATCGCCATGTCAACTTATCGCAATTGTATAACTTCTCGCTGGTTGGATGTTGAACCACCCGTGTTTTATCAATGGCAATCAAAATTGCTAAATATTTATCAGTTAGAAAGGGCTGTATACAAATTTAAAGGTCTGAGAAGAAAGATGATAGGTCAAAAAATATGGCTACCTATTACAAACTGGTTATGACAATGACAATGTTTATTTTTTTCTGCTATACTCTTTGCTTCTCTGATGTTTTGATTCTCCTTGTGCTCGGCTAACTGTCTTATGTTAATTGTAAATAATGTATACTTACTTTTTGCTCTGTCTTTTGGTATAAATTATTTTTTTCCTTTTTCTCCACTGCCAATAAAATCTTTATTAAAAAAAAAACAACTACATTAGCATAGCAGTTGACACCACAACTATTTTCAAACCGATAACCAACATTCTCTTCAACACTGTCCTTTTTCTTTTTTGCTTGCAGGCGCAACTTCATCTTGTTTTTTTTCTTTCTCTACAGTTTCACTACACATATTCTCAAATCTTCTTTTTCTACCTACCACACGCTTTTCAAATACTGGATATTGACCTAAATTGGGTGCATATTCTCTTCTTAACCTATTATACTCTTTCACACAATTTGCATCTGCACTAACCATTGTCTCATCAAAATCAATCAAGTACAATCCAGATAAAGTTCTGACTCGAGACAAAGCTACACAGTACTTCCAATATTCACTAAAGCACTATCTACACTTAAACCTTGAGATTTATGAATGGTCACCGCATATGCCAAACAAAAAGGAAACTGTTTTCTGCATACATACAAATCTTTTACAAGCAAAAACCGAGATGAACAACGACTATATTGTTGTACTTCAGCAATTTCATCAAATTTGATTTTCAAAAATTCAATCCCATGTCTATTTACATAATTAACAAAATCAACAATTTTACCCATTGCTCCATTTACTAAACCTTTTTCCACATTCAAATTACGTCGTAAAACTACCCTACAGTTTACACATGCATACAAATTATTTTCTAAACCAGCAGTTTTACTTATCGATTTCTCTAAAGAATCCAATTTCCTCTTCAACTTTTCAGTCAAAATAATAGTGATTCCTTCATTTTCTATTTTATCAATAGCTTCCAATTTTATAATCTCTTCATTTTCCAACTTTAACATTTCTTCATTGAATATAGAACATTCACGTAGTGTTGGCATTAAGCAGATTACAGATTTGTTTTCTGCAATTCTCATGTATATTTTCTCTGGGACAATATTTTCATTTGGAAATAAATTGGAGAGTAATCGTCTCTGTAAAGCTTGTTTGCCATGTTCAGTCATTTTTCCAATTCTTATATCTTGAAGAATAGTTCCATAATCAGTCATCATTTGCCTGTCGCATATTTGTAATAAGTTCCTTATACTCAAAATATGACCAAATGTTTACATTTCCAATGCTCCCCAAAGACTTTCTGGTATCTTCAAGCGAGAGTGTTTGAAACACTGGCTTTCCTTTTACAGGAGTAAGTTGTAGAAGATCTCCAAAAACTATGACGTGTTTTCCTCCGAATAATACGTCATACTCTGTTTTAAAAATGTGCTGCATTCTTAAATGCACAAAAGCAAGCATTAAGTTTGATACCATGCTTACCTCATCAATAATGAGAAGTTTCATTTTCCTAAGACTCTTGAAACTTCACAAGAAGCTTCTCCAGATAGCTTGTGATATTCTAATTTATTTTCATGCTCTACTGGTAGCATTAATAAACGATGTAAAGTAATTCCTTTAATATTGTGGGCTGCTAATCCAGTTGGAGCGGTGATAACACAAGAAAAATGCGACTCAGTTGTTTTCTGTAGGAACATTGTAATTACTTTAATTAAAAAACGTTTGCCTGTTCCAGCTTGTCCACTCACGTACATTCAGATAGGTTCAAATGATGAGCAAGAGCACTCTTTCTTCTCATGAAGTAATCCATGGTCAATCTGTTCTCTCACTTGCTCATATATTTCTTTCTGCTCAAGATTTAGTTGTTCTTCCAAGTTTCCTAAGTTTGTTACATCTTCTTGACCTTGATACATTGCTGTTTCCACCTCTTCCATAGCAGTTGCTTCTTCATTTAGAACAATTGGTTCTCCTAGTGGGTCCTGACTCAATGGAGCAGAAGTTTGACTGTCTTGAGAACTGTCTCTAGCAATCTCAACTGCAATTCTACCTTCTTGCTCAATTTCGTCATTAAAAATGTTCACATAATTAGCAAAAACAGGACATTTTATAGTATATTTAGTTGCAAAAGAGCTAAATAGTAAAATTCCTTTTTGTCAGGTGTTTCGCAACTCCGTTTACGGTGATTAATCAAATGTCCTTTTCTTTGTTTCACCAGACATCCTTCAGAACCAATTACGGCATTATACCATTATTAATGTTTTCGGTAATATTCCGTTTAAAAATATAGTTTTGCAGCACTTCATAGAGACAAATGTTCTCAAGATGATGACTTCTATTTGGATACTATGTATCCAACATATTTGTTTTCACAATATCTGTACTTTCTGGCTCTTTTTCAGCTAAATATTCAATTTCTTGTACAGATTTTATTATTTTCCTTTTCACTTTTTAAATACAGATCAACAGTCCTGGTCTGATTTTTATAATGAGAACGTCGACAACACACACAAAAATAATTTGGCCTTTCACTTGAAATCACCTTAAACTTTGTAATTTCTTGCTCAGAATTTTCTGTACTACAATGTTGTACATTCTCTTCTACATTTCCTTCTATTAATATCTCAATTTCTGCACTGTCTTCCTCAGGACAAAAATAACCAACCTCAATTTCATCACAAACGTTCTTTACACTTGATGCAGATCCATGCAAAAGAGCACTGTTCAACTTTTTTAACATTAGAGCTGGACTTTTTTCATAATACAATCTTCTGACTAATTTCCTCATTTCAGAATGATGTACTGCTAACATCCTGAAATGGTGAAAAACACTTCGACATACTTTTTTAGAAAGACAAGCCAGAGAATAACCTTGCAAACCAGTATTTTCTCTCACTCTGCAAGGGTCTAGTCCTTGCAACATCTTAATCTTTTGGTTAACTCTTTTCTTAGTATAGTTACGTAAGAAATTGCGTAAAAATCAATAGATTCTTGCCGTACACTGCAAATACTACTACAATTCCAAGTGTACACTGGAGCTTTAGGACGTCTCTCTAAAACTTCATCAGCTAATACCTCTTCTGCATTTCTAGGAACAATTTTCTCTTTCTCAATAGGACGACCATGTCTAACCTCATAAGCACGATCACTAGTGTCAACTGCATGCAACAAATCATTACTCTGAAAATAACTTTCTTCACAAAAAAAAGACTCACAAAAATTACTTCTGTTAATTACTCTTCTCCACTTACTTTTGGCCTTCATTAAATGAATTGGCTTATCTAGTGAATTCTATTGATTACTAAAATAAACAATTTTGTTTTCAATTACAAAGCTTTCTCAACTACATTTTCTATATCTTATTTCTTCTTATAAAATGCTGTTTTTTTTACATCCCTTATTTTCTTTAATTAAATTTGAAACAACTCTATTATAAAAAAAATCCTAATTTCGATAAATTGATTCTTCCTCCTTTTACTATACACTATTTTTCCTGCAGTTGATTTCCATGATTGTTCTCTTTATTCTTCTTTTTCTTTTTCGTTGCAAACACAGTAATACCACTTTTCCCTTTGTCCACACTGCTCTTAGTCTTTAATATTTTCCTTCTCTTACCAGCACTTATTTTCTTTTTCTTAACACATGGTTCTTCATGTAAATCTTGTGGATGACTTCTCTTCAAATAAACACCTTTATTTTGTTGTTTCCTCTTCTGACTTTTGGTAGGCATGACATTTTTTTTTCAGTATTGATAGACAGAATCTATAAAAAATATATATATAACATTACAAAAATAAATATATGAAATATTCTTTAATAATACTTATAACAACAGAGGCAGCATTATGACGAGGAACGTGAGACTATGAAAATAAAAGTACTTACAACAAGAGAGGAAGAAGTATGAAACAAAGGAAAATATAACCAAAAAGGGGAGTATAAACAGACACTGTAATATAACGGGATGAAGGAAGTATGAATAAACTGGAAAGTATCAATAGTTAAGGGAGAGTATGAAGAGAAAGATGGAAGTTTGAGGAGAGAAGAAAGAGTATAAGAAGAAAAAAAGAGAGTAAGAGGACAGAGGGGGCACTATAAGACGAGAGAGAAAGACTCTAAAGAAAAAAGAAAGAATGTGTGAAAAGACACGCAACTATAACAACAAAAAAGGAATACTAGCAAAGGACAGTGTGTATAAGGACAGAGAGAACAGTACCAGAAGAGAGCACGAAGAATGTGGGGAAAAGTGGAGCATGAGGAAAAAAGGGGTGTACAAGAACAGAAGATACAGATTGAGGAGAAAAGAAGGAGTATAAACAGATGGAGGATTATAAACAGTAAAAAATGTATGACGAAACAGGTAGAAGTATGACAAGTGAAACAAATATAAGAGAGAGATCACTATGAGAAGACAAGAATATGAGGAAACTGCTGCAGAGTGTATGCAGGGAGTCAAAGACGAATAAGAGAAGAGAGCAAACAATATGAACAGATTTAAGAAGTATAAACAGAGAGGACATAAAATGAAAAGGGAAAAGAAATATGAAGAAAAAGAGGAAAATATGAGCACAGACAGAAGAAGTATAGGACAAAAGAAAATATAAGAAA